>NW_003101677.1:2814553-2835788 GCF_000003855.2 Blastomyces gilchristii SLH14081 | reverse complement strand
ATAGATTTCTTGATTGAAATGAAAATAATTCTTCAAAGAAAAATGTCTTCTCAACTTTACAGACTATGCTCTCTGATTAAAAATCAATTTTCTTCTTTAAATATTGAAAAAGTGAATCATGAGAAGTTAGCTCTCTGAAGAGAAAAGCTTGAATCTCTTATAGACTTATAAATAAGTGAACTATCAAAAGAGAAAGAATATGAACAGCATTTGAAGAGAATTTCTATAATTAATATAAAAGACTCTATTCTGATTTATTCAGATGACTTAAAAAATGAGAATCTGAATAGATTAGATGCAGGCATTGCTTATACTGAAGATAATATCAATTTTATCTCAGATTTCTGAAATCTAGGCTGTGAATCTAAAGTCTTTGATGCTGAACTATTTGCAATAGTGAAAGCTTTCAAACTCATAGAAATAAAATCTTATAAAAGAGGAAATAGTTTGAAAGAGGCATGAATATTCTCTGATAGTCAAGCTGCTTTAAAAAGACTTAGAAATAGTCAGATTCATGATGATCAAATGAATCTTGAACTGATCTTAAACTCTGTTTTGAAAATTCAAAAGAGAAGAATATTAAAGCTGATAATTCATCTGCACTGAGTTCCTGCTCATATGAATATTCATAGCAATGAATTGGCTGATTCAGCTGTAAAAAAGGGTGCAGAATTAAGCAGATCTATTCAAAAAATTGTGTCCTGGTCTTTTATAAAGAGAAAAATAAAAGAATCTTGTTTAGACAAGTGAAATGAAAGCTGACAGAAACAAAAGAAGAGTATACATTATTCAAGATTTGAAACAAAACCCAAGTGAAAATCTTGTTCAATTAAATGTAAAAAGAAAATATTCTCATCTATAATACAGCTGAAACTAGAACATGACTATTTCAAATCTTATATACAAAGATTTGATGATAGATTTGACTCAATAGAATGCTCATTCTGTAATACAAATAAGAATTCTGAGCATATTGTAATGCACTGTGCATTATACAATAATCTCAGAGCCAGATTGAAAGAGAAGTATGATCTAAATCAATTAAATATAAGATTCTTATTCTCAACTGAGACAGGAATTAAATACTTAATAGACTTTCTATCAGAAACTCAAGCAGCTACAAGGAAATGACTGAATTCAGAATTATCTGAATATGAAGAGAAGGAAATCAATCAGATATAGTCTGTTAAAACAGCTATATACTATCTTTTAATAATTTGTTTTGTTACAGTCTCTCTTTACTTTATCTTTTCCTTTCAATTTCTTTCTATCTATTTATTTAATGTGTCTATCTTTAAGACTGTGTTCTCTTTCTCTTTTCCTTTGTCATGATATTGTCAAATGGTTTCAAAGTATCAGAAGATGTTAAAACACTGTAATTTATAAACAGTTTTTGTATTCTGAGCTGGAATTTTCTGATTTTGCATATCTGAAATTGATGAATGTATAATAGTTCACTTTACAGATATAGAAAAAACCCTGAGAACTAGAAGTTCTCAGATAGATGTCATAGTCTCTGACTGCATACATCTATAATTGAAGAATAATAATAATAATAATAATAGCATTCAAATCTAGATTCATTGCATCTGAGTGTGTGACTTGTGTTGTAGAAGTCTGATTACTTATTCTCTGCTAAGACATACTCAATTGCAGTATTTTTCATTACAATTGACTTACTTATTTCTGTACAATGAGAATATTATATACTTCTTTCACTATATCTGATTATAAGGTTAAGCATTTTCATTTCACTTTTAACTCAGATATAAGATCATGAATGAAGATCTGTAAATAGAAAGATGTTGAAAGCTCTTCATTCAACATGAGATAGTGTAAACTGAAGTGTGTGAAGTATAATGTAAGATTACTCACTTATCTACACTCAGTGAAGCATTTATAGCACTTATCTCACACATTCACTTTCTCAAAGTTGTGCAAGATTTATTTGAAAAACTCATTTCATATTCATAGAAATGAATATCACTCTGAGTCTGTGAGATTCATCTTTTCATCAGTCATTTATAATGACTTCACTTTTTCATATAGAAATATAGCAGATCTTAAGACTTGTTAAAATTCTGTTAACTGTCTATCTGTGAGTTCATATTTAATTCAATAATATGATTACATCTGACTTAGCTAGCTGATTGCAGCATCATTTTTTCAGTTATTATTAAAGCTTAATGACTTCAGCAGATTCTCTGACTTGATATATTTCATGCTCAGATTCTCATTCTGCATAGTAGTCTCAGATAATGTGTACACTTCTGATGAGATTGTGAATAATTATGATAGAATCTTCAGATTCAATACAGTCACCTAAATAGAGTGAAGCTCATTACATCTATTATTCTAACAAGTGTTAGAGATAATATTTCAAAGAGAAAATCTTCTGAGTATTCAAAACCTTGGTGGAATGAGAATATCTCATCTAAAAGAAAAGAATTTGCTACTGTCAGAAGAGATTGGAAGCATGATGTAATATCTGATAAAGAGTTTAAAGCTGTCAGAAATGAATATTTTTCAGATATTAAAAGAGCTAAAACAGACTGCTGGAATAAATTTCTTGAAGAAGCACAAGGAAAGGAAGTTTTTAAAGATGTTAACTATACTAAAACAAGAAGTGTAGCAAAACTTCCAGCCTTAGAATATGAGTTTCAGAATGAATCATATACAGCAAACTCTTTTGAGGAAAAATGTCAAGCTTTCATGAGAATTCTCTTTCAAAACTCATCAGATTCAGATTCAGAGGAAGAGAATATATCACTTCTCAACTACATTGATGAAAATGACTGGGAATGGCCTGATCTTATACAAGATGAATTAGAGTCAGCTATCTTCTCAAGTTCTGTTAAAACTGCTGCAGAGCCTGATTCAATTAATCACTTAATTATTCAAAATACATATTCCTACTTAAAGAATGAGTATTTTGAGCTCTTTTTCAATCTCTTGAAAAATGGATATCATTCTGAATGCTGAAGAGAAGCCACTGAAGTGATTCTTGCAAAACCTAATAGAAAAACTTCAATTTCTAAGTCATATAGAGTAATATCTCTATTAAACTGTCTAGAAAAGGTTTTGAAAAAGATAATAGCTACTCAACTATCTTTTATAAGCTCTATTAATAACTCTCTTTTATTCAGTGAACAAATGAGAGGTAGAAAACAATGTTAATTAATTGACACTGTTCTCTCAGTTGTTCATGATATTCAAATAGCAAACCATGAAGATCTGGTCTCAACTGCAGTTTTTATTGATATAAAAGAAGCATTTAATCATGTTTCAAAGTCAAAGTTAATTCAGACTTTGAAGATGTTAAAACTGTCACTTTCTCTAATAAAATGAGTTAACTGTTTTATATCTAAAAAAATCATACAACTTTTCTTTGATGAAATGAAACAAGATAAGACTGAGATAAAAATAGAAGTATCACAAGAATTCTCAATCTCACTCATTTTATTTACAATATACACTGCATATCTATTCAAAGATAGAAATATGAAAATAGTGCAATCTTCAAGTTATATAGATGATATTGATGTGATCTACAGCTCAAAAACTATTAAAGAGAATTTGAAAGTGATTGAAAAAGCTGTAAAGAAAATCTTTGTCAGAGCAGATATTAATCAAATTCAATTTGATATGAATAAAACTGAGTTAATTCATTTCTTTTCTAGATTCAATGAGAAAGAACTATCCCTAACTCTTTTAAATAGAGAGATTAAACTCAGTTTAAATATCAAATGATTAGAAGTATGATTAAACTCCAAGTTGAATTTTAAATATCATATTCAATGAAGAACTGTCAAGGCAGAAAGACTATTGAACAACATTATCAGACTATCAAATACAGAGAGAGATCTATCCTTCCAGGCTATGAGACAGTTATATATAGCCTGTATTACCTCAGTAGCTGATTATGAAGTTTAAGTTTAATGAAATAATTAAGGAAATTTCACTGAACTCTTTTGAAGTCTGTAAAACAGAGCTTTGAGAAGAATTTGAAGAGTATTCAAATCATCTTCTATTAAAGCAATGAAAATTGAAGCTTCAATTCCTTCTTCTGCTATTAGATTTGAAAAGGCCTGTATGAACTATGCTCTGAGAGTTATAAAGATAAGCTCAAATCATATAATTAGAGAAAGAGTCTCTTCTTCATTTACACTGATTAACTCTGAAAATGAACTGAATTAAAATAGATTTCTTGATTGAAATGAAAATAATTCTTCAAAGAAAATGTCTTCTCAACTATACAGACTATGCTCACTGATTAAAAATCAATTTTCTTCTTTAAATATTGAAAAAGTTAATCATGAGAAGTTATCTCTCTGAAGAGAAAAGCTTGAATCTCTTATAGACTTATAAATAAGTGAACTATCTAAAGAGAAAAAATATGAACAGTATTTAAAGAGAATTTCTACAATCAATATAAAAGACTCTATTTTGATTTATTCAGATGACTTAAAAAATGAGAATTTGAATAGATTAGATGCAGGCATTGCTTATACTGAAGATAATATTAATTTTATCTCAGATTTCTGAAATCTAGGCTGTGAATCTGAAGTCTTTGACACTGAACTATTTGTAATAGTGAAAGCTTTCAAACTTATTGAAATAAAATCTCATAAAAGAGAAAATAGTTTGAAAGAGACATGAATATTCTCTAATAGTCAAGCTGCTTTAAAAAGACTTAGAAATAGTCAGATTCATAGTGATCAAATGAATCTTGAACTGATCTTAAACTCTGTTTTAAAAATTCAAAAGAGAAGAATATCAAAGCTGATAATTTATCTGCACTGAGTTCCTGCTTATATGAATATTTGTGACAATGAATTGACTGATTCAGCTGTAAAAGAAGGTTCAGAACTAAGCAGATTCATTTCAAAAATTATGTCCTGATCTTTTATAAAGAGAAAAATAAAAGAATCTTGTTTAGTCAAGTGAAATGAAAGCTGGCAGAAACAAAAGAATAGTATACATTATTCAAGATTTGAAACAAAACTCAAGTGGAAATCTTGTTTAATTAAATGTAAAAAGAAAATATTCTCATCTATAATACAGCTAAAACTAGAACATGGCTATTTCAAATCTTATATGCAAAGATTTGATGATAGATTTGATTCAATAGAATGCTCATTCTGCAATGCAAATGAGAATTCTGAGTATATTGTAATGCACTGTGTATTATACAATAGTCTCAGAGTCAGATTGAAAGAGAAATATGATCTAAATCAATTAAATATGAGATTCTTATTCTCAACTGAGACAGGAATTAAATACTTAATAGACTTTCTATCAGAAACTCAAGCAGTCACAAGGAAATGACTGAATTCAGAAATATCTGAATATGAAGAGAAGAAAATTGATTAGATATAGTCTGTTAAAACAGCTATATACTATCTTTTGAGAATTTGTTGCATTACAGTCTCTCTTTATTTTACTTTATTTTTTCCTTTCTATTCTTTTCTATCTATCTATTTAATGTGTCTATCTTTAAGACTGTGTTCTCTTTTCTTTTGTCATGATATTGTCAAATGATTTCAAAGTATCAGAAGATGTTAAAACACTGCAATTTGTAAACAGTTTTTGTATTCTGGGCTGGAATTTTCTGATTTTGCATATCTGAAATTGATGAATGTATGATAGTTATCTTTATAGATATAGGAAAAACCCTGAGAACTTTTAATTCTCAGGTAGATGTCATAGTCTCTGACTGCATACATCTATAATTGAAGAATAATAATAATAATAATAATAATCACTTCAGCATAACTGAGAGAGTGAATACAGCTTTATAAGAAATATCTGATTACATATACAGATAATCAGTTCTCAAGACTCTGTCACAACTGTATATACTCTGATATTCAGCTTCTCTGAAGTCTGTACATTTCTGACAGTCTTTACATCAAATGTAATAATTGTCTGTATTATAAATATAATACTCTCTGCTTCTTTGAAGAGAAAAATTGATAATTATAAGAGAATTGAGTGTTATAAATAATAAGAATATGAATATAAATTTGCTTTATTTTTTCTTTATTAATCTTTAAATTATGTTCACAGTTCTGTTTTTATTTTTTCTTTATTTTTAGCTTTAATAATAATATAATTCCTTCTTCTCTTATATATACTGCAAACTGTTTATCTTAGTAGAAACTTATTATCTTTATAGACTGATATTTATAAATAATACTGTTAATATCTTTATTATAACTAGATTCTTAGCAAAGACTGTACTATTCTGACTTATCAGAATTCACAGTATAAAAGTCATGTCTTAGCTTTCACAGATATCTTATCTATCTGAATAATTTTCAAGTGAACTTATTTATCTTATCAGAATACTCTTATCACTGAATCTTGAATCAGAGCTTATAATCTTACTTCTCTGAGTTAATAATTTCTTTAATCTGATATTCTCTTTCACTTTCTAGTACTTTATAAATGAAGTGATAAGTCACAGAGTTCTCTTCTAAAAATTTCTTATATTTATCAAACAAAGAGTCATGAAAAATATTATATATATATAACTCAGATAACAGTTTCAATCTATAGATTTATAAACTAACTTTCTTTATAATTATATAGAACTCTATTTATAAGAGATTCAGCTTCTTACTAGATCTCTATATAATAATATTTTCTAAACTTAGTCAGACTCTATTATCTTTCTTAAAACTTTTTATAATATACTTGAAGTGATAGTATCTCTTCTAATACTCTTAAGTCTTTCTTTAAAATTCACAGACTTTCTCTCAGAGATTCTGAATTTGCTCAGCTTATTCACAAGTATTATTATACTCTATAGTATACTCTTATAGATTCATTAACATCATCTACAGATAAGTCTTAATAAGTATCTCAAAGAGAGTTTTATCTATACTGACATGTTTTAAGTTATTATATATAAACTTTGTAAGTGATAATTAATATACTCAGTCATTCTGATTATAATTAATAAAGCACTGCAGATACTATTTTAATATACTTATTAAATATTCTATTTAATTATCTATCCATTAATAAAAAGCTATACTTAAATCTCATGAAATCTTCAGTATAATTATCAGATCAGATCAGAACTCTTCTATAAAAATTAATTCTCTATCTGAGATAATATTTGCAGATAACTCATATAACTAAATCATATTATAAATGAAGATATAAATTAAATTCTTTGACTTTAAGTTCTTATAGATGAGTATAAAGTGTGTTATCTTAATAAAGTAATCTACTATTATCAGCACACTGTCAAAGCAGGTATTATATATATTCTTACTTTCAGAGAGGCTTATCAGAGTAATTATTTCTAGCTATTCTCAAGATTCTTATAAAATAAGTAGAGAAGTAAGTTCTTTATATAATCTGAACTATACTATCTGCAAACTCTGATAAATAGTATAAGAATTCACTATCTTCTTTACAAGCTCTTGTATTTTCAATTTGAAGTATTTTCTTATAAGTAACTCATAAGTTCTAGTGTCTATAAAATAACTTATTAGAGAAGAGTCATGATATCTTTTAATAAGTTCTATATATAGAAACTTATTTATAGATATATAAATTCAGTTCTCTCTTTATAAGAGATTATATAAGTCTCTTTAATTCTTTATTTCTGCAGAATTGATTTCTGCTGTGAGTAGTTTTTAAATATACTAAGTATATTTATTCTTCAGTTATAGTTTAGATAATCTGAATAGAAGATTTTATAAAGACTTATACTCTGTTTTCTCTTTTATCAGGTCTTTCACAGTGTTTCTTAAAGCTTATAAACTCTTCAGATTATAGATACTCTCTTCAAGAATTCTCACAGAGATTCTCAGAGTGTTGACTCTCAGTATTATGAAGAGTAATTATACAGACTTCTTTTCTCTCTCTTCTCTCTTCTCTTACAGAGAATTAAGAGACTCTTCAGTCAATCTCTTTATAACACTCAGTTTAAGTATCTTATAAAGCTTTTCTGTCTTCTCTAATCTCTTTATATCTATTACTCTGATCTTCTTGATATAGTCAGATCTGTGAGAGAGTTTATTCACTGAGTTCTTAGTTCTCTTAATATGCTCTATCTTAAATCAGAATTTACTCAGTCTCTGAGCTCAGTGAATCTGTTACTGTGAGAGTTTCTTAATTGAAGTAAATTATTATAAGCTGTTATGATTAGTTCTAATAGTAATCACTGTTATAAAATTCTTAAAGTAGTGCTATTTAGTAAGAGAAGAATTTTACTATTATAAGAAGCTTCTGATTATAAATATTATAGTTAATCTCTGTGAGTTATATCTTCTGTGAGAAAAAGATCACTGAAACTCAGTTCTTATTTAACTGTAGTTATAAGACTATTTCTGAAATTATAAAGAAGAAGATATCTGTCTTCAATCTAATTAAGAGTAAGAGATTAAAGTGATACAGTATTACTATATTTATAAATATCTATTTTAATCTTATAAAGACTTTGTAAGCTTCTGAGATAAGAAAGTTCTTATAATTCTTCCTTCTTAATAATCTTTTCATTCTTTATTTATAGAATAACTTCTTCTTATTTTCACTCTTCAGCATATCTGTAAAAGTTAAGAAGATTATTATAAATATAAAGATAAACTATCTATAGAAATTTATAAAGCTCAGAAAAATCTGAATCTTATAAATACTAGTTAACTTTAGTTATAATAAAATAGTCTCAATTTACAAAGATTTTATCTGAATACTATCTGCAGTAATTATATATTCTAGAAAATTAATTTAACAGATACTGAAGTTACACTTTATAAGCTTAATATATAGTTCTGCCTCATTTAAGATCTTTAATACAGTTTGTATATACTCAGTGTATTCTTTCTTCTTCACAGAGTATATTATCACATTATTCAGATATACTACTATAAAGACATTCAGATATATATAAAGTATTTTATTAATAAAAGACTGAAATACTGCAGAAGTATTAGTCAAATTAAAAGATATCACTAAATATTTAAATAATCTTAATATGATTTTAAAGACAGTCTTCTATTCATTCTCAGACTGTATTTATAGCTATATATATATATTAATCATATCTAGTTATATAAATATAACAGCTTCTGTAAGACAGTTACTTATATTCTCAATCAGAGATAGAGAATAGTGACTCTTTATAGTCTTGAAGTTTAAATTATAATAGTTTACATACAATCTGAGATCTTCTTTCTTCTTCTTTATAAATATTACAGATTATTATTATTATTATTATTATTATTCTTCCATTATACTCATATGCAAGCGAAGCTTATGATAAGTCCTTGCATGATGTTAAATACAGGTCAAGTATTGATTATACAGAAGGAAATACAGGTGTTGAGACCACGCCAAGATAACAAGAACATAGGAAAATACAAAGGAGTGACAATTAGATACATGCGATAATAACTTTCCAGCCCAGGAACATAGAGCAATTCATTGAAGCGATTTGTACACCTCTGTATTTATTAGGAACCTGAGGTGCTTGAGTTCCGGATTTAATGTATTCCCTGCGGGTTTCGAACCCACGCGCCTTGGTTTCCCACGCCAAGGTGCTACTGAGTGGCCGCATTAACCATTCGGCCACCGGGGCGTATAAATATTACAGAGACTTTTATAAAGATCTGTGAAAGTTAGATAAAGTCATTCTTTAAATTCTTCTTTATATAAGCTTATAAGATCTCTGTTTTATAATAAGAGAGCTTATATATTAATTCTCAGAAGAGTTTCTATTCTTCTATTAAATTTATTATCAGATTCTTCTTATAGTGAGATAAAAGCTTAGCTATCTTAACTGAACTAAATATCTCTATAAGATCTTAATATTTCTCTGATATCTGAAGCTTAGTTTTCATAACTGTGAGATTCTCAGATATTTATAAAGTTATTATATAGATGAGCTTGTCTTCTCTGATTAACTCTGTAATATTAACTGATTCTATCTCTGTAAGTAAGTCTATTAACACTGATTGAAAGTATAAACCTAACTTATAGACAGCTATGTATGAATTATGTCTTTAAAGAAATACAAGTTCTAAGTACATGTTATCTATAATATCTGTAATAATTACAGTTTCTAAGAAATCTCTTTCAGATTTCAGAGAGATCTTATAATTTAAAGATAACTTCTATAAGTCTCTCAGTTCTCAGATCTGAGTTCTCACACTCTGCTTATTATAAGAGCAGATTCTCAGTTTTTATTACTCAGCTTATTCACTCTATAAGCTTTAGAAACACTATAGTAATCTAAGACTCTGAGTTTATTAATACTTTTTATACTTATGAGTAGACTGACCGTGTGACTGTGTCTGAGATCAGAACCAGATTTTTTGATAGTTTTATTATCAATTCAACTGATCTCATTACATGGTTTTAACATTAGATAGTAGTCTCATACTGTCTCAGTGAGACTTACTGTCTACTCTTATCATATTTTTCAAATGAGATCATGATTTCCACTTCTCAATTTAAATTATTTTTATTGCTTTAAATGACTTTAAATCTTATTTGAGCGTTATCAAAAACCCATTACTTTTTAAAAAATTAAAAATAGTCTAAAAAAACCTTAAAATGTCTAAAAAATAGTAACTTTATATCAAGAATGAGACTAAATGAGACTAAATGAGATTACTTTCTTATTTTTTTCAAGTCATGGTTTCATTTTAAGATCTGATATATAGTCACTTTACATGTTTTTTTAATAACTAGTCCCAGCGGGATTCACATCAAGAAATGTATGAAATCAGACTAAATGAAATCAAATGTGAAATTCATGATCTCAGTAGTCAGTCTACTTATGAGATAGTAGTACTTAGACTGACTATGTGACCGTGTCTGAGACCAGGATCAGATTTTTTGATAGTCTCATTATCAATTCAACTGATCTCATTACACGGTTTTAACATTAGATAGTAGTTTCATACTGTCTCAGTGAGACTTACTGTCTACTCTTGTCACATTTTTCAAATGAGATCATGATTTTCACTTCTCAATTTAAATTATTTTTATTGCTTTAAATGACTTTAAATCTCATTTGAGTGTTATCAAAAAGTGTTACTTTTTAAAAAATTAAAAATAGTCTAAAAAAAACCTTAAAATGTCTAAAAATAGTAACTTTATGCTAAGAATGAGACTAAATGAGATTAAATGAGATGACTTTCTCATTTTTTTCAAGTCATGGTTCCATTTTAAGATCTGATATATAGTCACTTTGCATGTTTTTTTAATGACTAGTCCCAGTGGGATTCACGCCAAGAAATGTATGAGATCAGACCAAATGAGACTAAACATGAAATTCATGATTTCAGCAGCCAGTCTAGTAGTACTGCAGCACAGTCTCTTCTTATAAGTATGTATTTTTATTGAGAGAGTAACAGAGTCAGATATCAGTTTTAAAACTCTTAAAAAGACTGTTATTAACTCTATCTATAACTTCTTAAATTTCTATTTTAATTTATCTGAATAGTTTGCACAGAGATATTCTGATTTAAAATAGATAAAGCAGAGTTTCTTTTTCTTAATCTCTCTATTATATACTCTATTTATAAAAGCTTATAAAACTCTTTCTCTTTACTCAGTAGTTAAATATAAATCTGTTTATATCTTATTATCTTTTTTTAATAAATCTGTTCTCTGTTATTCTAGCTCTTGCAGAGCTGATTGATAATTTACTCTTTATAAATCTGTGACTCTTACAGTGATCTGTAAGTGATAAATAAGAGTTATCAGTTTCTTCAGAGTTAAAAGCTTAGAGTCTTACTTAATAAGCTTATTCTATATATCTTTATTTAACTTCTTTATAAATATTATTATTCAGATCTTATTTCAGAGCTCTGTTTTCACAGATCTTAATTCATATTATAATTTTATAAAGTGCTATAAGTAGTCTTTATCAGATTTCTTATCTCTTTTTCTAATATTAATAATTATAGTTCAGATGTTCTCTGTTCAGCTTATAAAGTCTCTTAACTTATTTCTTAAATAGATCTTAAGAATAGATTAGTAAGATCTCTTATAATTATTCTTTAAATAGTTCAGCTAGTTCTTAACTTTAGTATAGTAGAAATCTGTTATTATATAGATAACAGCTTCTTCATCTTTTATATCACACAGCTGAGCTTGTAAGTTAATTTTAAATACAAACTTATAAAAGTTTTTATAGATTATAATTCAGTAGAAGACCTTAAATAATTATAACTTAAAAAAGTTTCTTTTCAGTTTATAAGTATCTCTGAAGATTATGTCTAGAAACTCAGTTTAAGAGTGTTTACAGATAGTAAGTATTTCTTATAGAAAAATAACTTAATTCTGTGAGAAATACTCAAGAATATTCTTTATTAACATTGATTTATTCATAAGTTCAGAGAGTTTCTCTGTCATAGATATAAAGAATAATATCATATAAGTAATTAATATATTCTCTAAAACTTCTTTTATAGAGATTATTTATAATTTAAGTAACTACTTCTGAGTATCTGTAGTAGAGTTTATAAAGATTAAAGTATATAAGTTTCTAATTCTTTCAGTTATAATAGATAGCTACTGACTGACAGAGCTTGAAATATAAGAATAAGTGCTTATAGACAATTATTCAGATATTTACAGCTTGATATAATATATACTATTAACTACTAGAAGTACTTACAGTAGAAAGATAAAATATAGAGATTAAATATATAATAGTATTTAAGCTGAGTTATAAATAGTATTCACAAACTTCAGTCTATATAGTTATATGTAGTCAAGAGCTGCTAACTCTATTAATTATATAAGAGATAGAAATAGAGGTAAAGAATTCACAAGAAGCAGAATTTCTTACAGTAATATCTGTATCTAATCTATTTAAATTCTTATTTTTTAAGTCATCTGAGTAAATCAGAATAGAGTCTTTTATATTAATTATAGAGATTCTCTTTAAATACTGTTCATATTCTCTCTCTTTAAATAGTTTACTTATTTACAAGTCTATGAAAGATTCAAGCTTTTCTTCAGAGAACAGATTAGTAACTATAGATAATTAAAGAATTAACAGCTAATTCAGAAGTAGTTAAGTTAGTTTAAGTGTTAAGATTATTAAGAGCTAATCACTTCAGTGAATCTGTATATATATAATTGACAGACTTATCTACTGCAGTAACTACTGTAGCAGCTGTCAAACAATAGTATTTAATATCACAGATATATTCATAATTAAGAGCTTGACAGTTATTACAGTTTCTGAAGAGATAATTAACAGTGTAAAACAGATGAGATGAACAGTCTTCACAGTATATATCACAGTGTGACAGCTTAACTTACTATGAGTTAAGTATAAAAACAGCTATATCTCTCAATGATAAGCAGGAGATTTGAACTGAATATATCTGACATGCATGATATTGAGCTTCACGGTATGTAGAGCATGTATTATTATTATTATTATTATTATTCTTTCATTATACTCATATGCAAGCGGAGCTTATAATGAGTCCTTGCGTGATGTTAAATACAGGCCAAGTGTTGATTATACAGGAGGAAATACAGGTGTTGAGACCACACCAAGATAACAAGAACATAGGAAATACAAAGGAGTGACAATTAGATACATGCGATAATAACTTCCCAGCCCAGGGACATAGAGTGATTTTTGTTGAAGTGATTTGTACACCTCTGTATTTATTAGAAACCTGAGGTGCTTGGGTTCCGGATTTAATGTATCCTGCGGGTTTCGAACCCACACGCCTTGGTTTCCCACGCCAAGGCGCTACCGGGTGGCCGCATGTATGAAATAATGCATTGAATTGACATTATTCAAATGCACTGAGAGAATGAGAATTCTCACACACTAAGCAGCAGTGCATGAAATAAGTATACTAATAAATATATAGATTGAAATGAATGTAGAGGAGAGTATAAAGAATGTAAATACAGTAGAGAATGTCTGTAAAGAAAAGAATGAAGATTAATATCAGAGCTGTACAGACTGCAGAGCTGGCTGTTCAGATGAATTCATTTTGATGAGATGCATATGATATCATGTGAGGTCATGTTACAGGGCATTTTACTTGGAAAAGTTGGTTTTTCTATAATATATAGAGAGATAATAATAATAATAATAATAATAATAATACAAGGGCACCTAACAAGGGTAGAAAATACTATCGAAATGAGGATAAACCGCGAATAGAAAAAAGACCCCGGGCTGGAAGAAGACGGGGGGATATAGTATGAAAATGTGAAAGAGAGAAAAACATAAAATGTTCATTCATGTCATTTCATTTCATTCTTTCATTCGTTCACTCATCATCTGGTGGTAACTCATCCTCAAGGTACCGCACTAAAGACACCCGCATTTCCGTCGCATCGTTCCCTCGCAGCACATCGCTCACAAAATGAGCCTCAACTTGCATTTGGACCTGGAGCAAAATTCCAGGTTTTTTATTAATATTTATTCGTAGCTCGGCATTTTCCGCCACTAAATGCCCGTTGTGGTCCCCAATGAGACAAAACCACTGCGCCGTAGCGGGATAGAATTCAAGGGAAAAAAGAAAAAAAAATGCAGATGGAAATGCCAAATTAGAGGGAGAGGAAGAAAAAAAGAAAGCTCACCATCTCAAGGGCCCCCCGCAGCACCCCGCATAGGATATTTGAAAACCACAGCTCATCCTGGGCCCGTCCGTCATCCGGCAGCTCTACAAAGTCTGCTAGCGGGTTCTCTTCAAATATGAGCGAGAAGGATTTATTATCGCTCGTCCAGTTCGTGATCGTCGGCGTGATGTTGAGGAATATCTTGAATCCGACCTGTAGTAGCGCAGTTATAATGGATTTAGCTTAGTTATTATATTTATATATATATTATAGATAGATATAAATAATCCCACCTTCGAGATCATATCCGCAGTCTCTCTGAAATTCGCACAGCGGCCCCGTGTCCGATTTGGCCAGGAAGTCTTCGATTAGCCGCATGCCGATGTTATATCCCATCTTATCTAGCTGCTTGTTTACTTCCACGTAGTCGCTGTCGTAGTCGTTGCAGAGTTGCGCGACGATAGTGCCGTATGTCAGTGTCACGAGCTCCGCGTTGACTTTGTCGACTTTTGTTCTGGATTTGTTTTTGACGTTTAATGTTTGGTCATTTTGAGCGTGCAATACCGTTTGTATGTTGTGAGAAGAAGGAAGGAAGGAAAGGAAATGGAAAAAGGAAACCGGGGCGTTCGGGAGATCATCTTATCTTAGGGGGGAACTCACTTCCATGTCCTAGAATAAGAAACAACTAGATGTTAGTACGGATGTAAGACCCATATATTTTGATATATTGTTTTCGCTAGACATCATAACGAGAAACGTACTCTTCACCGATCCTTGACGTTGACGTCTTGGTCGAGGACATCTTTATTATATATGCAACGAAGCTCTATCGCTAGCTATCTTATCGCCGCAGAAACGGGGTTGGAGGTTCGTATCGTTCGTCTCAGGAATTGTTGTAGCGGGGAAATATGGAGCAGGAACTAATGGATGTAGTAATTGTCCCACGCACGTCACATATTTCAACCACAGAAAATTAGTCGCGCTATACAACAAAGTAGGTGGGGTAGTGTTGGTATCAGGAGAATCGATGGATGAAATGTTGTTGGACAACTCTCTGGGTGGAAGAGGATGGATTGCATAAGTAAGCCCGCTTCTCTTGGAGGATAACGATGTGTTGTAATCTAACTACGCGAGTTACACTAAATAGGTTGGGGTGGCACGTGACTAGGGTAGGTGTACCATACCGGAAAAACGTAGGCTTATTATACGACCGGGTTATGGTTGTTCCGCCGTGCCAGTTGCTGACACCGTCACTGAACTGTAAATCTTAATATAATGGTGGATAAGCCATGGAATCATAAACAAGTTATGAACAGGAAAAAATTATCATTATATTGACAATGTCACTGATTTCTATCTATATAATCACTAATTCTAAAAAATATCTTATTCACTGAAATCATTCTCTATTAAAAATCTGTTATATCTCTATTTAATTTCTCTCAGATTCTCTGAATTATCTCTCTCTTATTATCATTATTTCCTGTCATATTCACATCAGTATTAATATTCATTTCTGTGAACTTGTAAATTAATGTTGAAGTTTTTGAAGAGTCAGTGTCAATGATCATTTGCTGTTTAAGAGAGAGAGTTTTAGAGAGAGAGTTAGAAGTGATATATTTATTCATCTATATTATTATCAACTTCTGTATAAATCTGAGAATCATTTCACTGATTCTAACTTACTTTTTAACTGAGAATGTCAAGAGTTTCAGAGCTGCTCATAGTCAGAGAATCAACTGAAGTCAGAACATCAGAGAAGAAGAGAGAGAGAAGACTAGTAACAGTAATAGAAGTATCAGTATCAGCATCAGCATCAGTATCAGTAGTAAAGACAGAAAGAGAATTATTACTATTATCAGATTTCTCATTACACTTCTATCAGTAATCAGTAAATCTCTTAAATTATTTCAATATTTCACATGTCTTAACAGTAATATTCAATGCATTCTGATTGATATTATTTATAACATTTATAAGATTCATTATTACTTATTTTTAAACTTTAATATAGTGATTTACTGTTATTAAAATCTCATGCTGCACTGTAAGCCTACTTCTCTCAATTTTTAATTTAATCTTCTCAGTAATAACTTTCTTCTTCTTAATAATAACTTTCTTCTTCTTAACAGTAACTTTCTTCTTTTTAAGCTCAAGCTTTGTCTTTTTAATATTCAGCTTTGTCTTTTCAATCTCAATTTTTACTTTTTCAGTAGCACTGATTATAACATTTGAGACTTTTACAGCAATATTAATACTTTTTATACATTGAGCTTCTGCTTTCTATCACTGAGTCTTGACTTTCTTAATTTGTTTTGAAAGATTCTTTACTAATTTCAATATAGTCTTCTTTATTATTATCTTGAATTAACCTGATAAAGAAAGATAAAATTTATAAGTTTAGATCAGACTGTTAACTTATTCTTTTAATTCTTTATAGATAATCATGCATCTCTTTTTCTCATAATTATAATTTATATAAGACTTTGAGCTTCTCTTCATCTTGTTATAAGCAGTATTCAAATAACAGAGAAAAATATACTCAATACAGTGCTTATATATTGTCAGTTTACTAGACTACTTTATCAGAGTATTCAGACAGCTGCTTACTTTCTTCTCTTAAGTCTTTGCAGTGACTGCACAGATACACTTGAGAATATTACTTATTATTTTAATACTGCTACTGTTATTATTATTATTACTATAATTGATACTAATATAATGAATTGCTGATATTCTTGATATACTATACAGATAAGATATCTTGATTAGAACTTTTCTGATTAAAAGCTTTCTATTACAACTGACAGAATACTAACTGTGCTGAGAAATAAAGAAGAACAGAGTGAGCTGAAAATAATCTTTGCAGTGTATTATTGTGACAAGAAGAAGAAAGAAAGAAGAAAAGAAGAAAAAGAAAAAGATAAGTCTTTATATATATTATTAAGTCATCTTTGCAGATTATTATGTAATGAATTTGAATGCTTTTATATTTTAGAAGACTTCTGAGTGCAATCAGTGCATCTGACAGATTTCACTTATATCTTATTTTCAGAATGAATACTTTTTACACAGGCTATCACTGAATGAATTACAGCTATTTTGAATAGAAATTCATTTCTATTAACTAGAAACAGATGTTTAATATACTGTCAGAAATATATCTATAGAATTCAAGATGAATAAAAAAGATTTTCTGATATAGTGAAATCAGTAAATTCTCTGCAGTCATAACTATACAAATTATAAGATAGAGAATATAACAACTTTCTTCAGTGAATATCAAGACAGATATATTCTAATTATGTATATTAAAGTATATATTAACTAATTTATATATAAAACTCATAGAAAACTAAATATATTAAAATAGAAATAGATTGTGTTGAAAATCTTTACATCACTGATCTGTCTTTCATTAGAAGTATCACTGAAAATTTGATCTTTTTTCACATCTTCTCTTATACATTCTTCATCAGATGTCTCTTTTTTACTGTTAAGATATTCTGAATTATCTTAGCAAAGTCATCTCTGATAATTTACTGATATTCAGAAAACTCACTTATCAGATCTCAGAATGTCAGAATATTTTATCATTGTAATATAACTGTGATGAAATTTTTATTTATATCAGTATTATCAAATATTTTAACCTGAGTTATAAGATTGATATATATCTCTATTTTTCTGAATCAGTTTCTAGTTTTTCAGTTCAAAGTTTTCAATTCAATATCTTTAACTAATGAATATTTAACTTATGTTTCATATATCATTGTTCTCACTCAGAGAATTGATTAAAGTCAATGATTTTCTGCACTCAGTAAAAAAATCAGAAAGAACTTTTCAGTGATAAATAAATTACAGAAGTATTTAAAGATGATTAATTCTTCATAGCAGTTATATAATCTGATTACTACTGAACTTTCTCTACTCTTTATCTTCTCTCATTGAACATAATTCTAAATTAGTAAATGATTAGCTAAGTTAGTCAAAAAAAATTTAATATTTCATTAAAAAGTTAATATATTTACTAAAATCTAATACTACTTGTCTTCATTTCTTTGAGAGTTCAGAACTTTCATGTTTTAATTATATTCAGCATTATCATTCTACTGAATGAAAAGATGTATGATGTTTTATTCTTTATTTTTATCACACTTGTAATCATTCAATTCAAATTATCTTTGTTAAAAGAAAGAAAATATATTTATTTTATCTTCAGATACAGACACTGCTCTGTCAGCTGAATTTTCTTCTCATATATTTCTGTATCTGAATGCTGAGTTCAGTGATGCCTTTTTAACAGACTACTTGATATCAGTGATGAGTTTGACTTCTTCTTATCTAGCTGGCATTTATCATTGCTGTCATTATATTCATTCTATATTCAGATATATCAATATCAGATTTCTTTTGAAATCAGTGATTTGTCTCATTAAATCTATCAGATAAGAGAGTTCAGAGACATCTAGTAATGCAGAATTCATAATAATATTCATTTTTAGAATCTTGATAGAACTCTGATAAATTTGTAATATAAATTTCAGTAAATTGTAGAAATATAGTAGTTTGATTCTTAATATTAAATTAATGTAGATTGTCACTGATTGCAGCTCTTATTAATATATCTCTTTTCAGTAATTTAATCTTATCTTTTTATTTTATCAAGACTGCTCATTTACTTCATTTATATCTTTTCACCTATGTAACTTTTTTCTACAAATCATATCAGAAAGTAAAATATTATGTCTGTTTAATTGAAATCTGAAACACTACCTGCTATCTGTCTCTAGACAAGAATTCAGAGATAATCAATTGAAATTTCAACATCAGAGCCTCTCTTTTCCAGAAACTGCAAATGAAGATTTCACTGACAGTGATTCAGACAATGATACTCTTAGTAAAGAAGTATTACTATTCTTAGTAAGTTTATCACTTTTAATATCTCTATTATTATAAAAACTAACATTCTCTAAAGACAGAGTCATATAATAAGAATGCTGCTGATAATATTAAGCATATTAAGTAGCTTTTAAAAGCAGCTGCTGAGGAGAATATTTCTGAAAATAATGATCAAGAGAATTCTGATAAGTCAGTCACTGATAATATTAAAATATCAGCTGCTGATGCAATTGCTGTTATTATTACTGATCAATTTATTGATTCTGATTCAGTAATTGATATATCTCACAAATACAGTAACTTTGAAATGAATTCATTTATTCTGACAATGAGACTCTGAGCTGAAGAGTTGAGTATTTTCTGAAAAAACTACAAATCATTAATGTAAATTCTGCATTTATTGAAGAATATATCACTGATAAGTCTGCTTTCAGAAGGTCTCTCAACTCTGAAAAAGTAATACAGAGTACAATTTCTGATTTTATCAGTTAAGAAAATCTCAATTTCAATAGTATTATCAATGTAAATATCAACTCTGAGTTCTGCTCAGAAAAATCTCACTAAATTCTTCATAAGATTACTCTACTTTTAAAATTCAATTCTCTTGATATCTGCTCTTCTCAAATCCTCAACTTTTCAGTGACAAATGCATATAGAAATGACAGAAATTATCAATAATCTCACAGAGTTATGACAATCTCACAGTTGAAGAAGCTCTATTAAATATTATTCTACTAAATTTATCTGATATTTATTAATAAATAAACCTATTTTTCCTTCTGATTTTATTTGATATCAGGGTGAGAATCTTGAATGCTACTGTAAATCAGAGTTGAATAATATATCTCATATTAAAAGAGTGTATTTTATTAGACATAATCACTGACATTCAGATATGAGATCTCATATGATAGTTCTGAAAGTTCAAGAAACTGTTTACTATACTTCACAGACTGTACAAAGATTATCATTCTTGAATTTATTATTTAGTCTCTTTGAAATAATTACAATGAAGAATGAGATGAAATATATCTTAATTATTCAAGTTCTTAATCAACTTAATATTTATATAAATATAATATTTGAATTGAGTTCTGATCTGCTGATATATAAGAGTCAAGATCAGTATTTTCTTCACTAAGTCATGAGAACTAAAACTGAGATGATTGAGATATAATTATATTACAAATCTTTACTAATTTAAGCTGAGTTGAAAATTATAGTATATGAATAAGATCTTTTGAAAAGCATATTTTACTCTGATATACAAGTTATTTCCCTATCATATCAATTATTTATTGATGAATTTGATTTATATCAGAATTTGTATCAAAGCTTGATAAGTTTTTATTTAATTTCTACACTAAGTGCTGTTGAGTGCTTAAAGTAAAACAATGTTTTTATTCTAATCTTTGATTCTCATAACATTAATTTTTCTGATACAGTTACTGTATTGTCACATGACTTATCTATATTGAATTGTAAGAGAGTTATAATGAATATTAATGCAAAAAAGATGAGAGTGATTACATCTTGTATTACATTTCTTAGAGATATATCACAGTAAAATAGCAATGCAGAGATTAAAGAATTAATCACAAGAAGATCATGTCAAAGCTACTTTATTAATGATAAAAATCAGCTGAATCTGAACTACAATCTATGCAATAACAGCTGATTTTATTATTATATATAATATCTTCCGTCTTAAGGAAAAGAACTGCTGAATCTCACATATAGAGAGCAAATGTATCAAGAGCAGAGA
>NW_003101677.1:2811384-2813683 GCF_000003855.2 Blastomyces gilchristii SLH14081 | reverse complement strand
TAAGAGATTCTTGACAGCTCTGATATACATCTGATACAGAAGATTCAAGATTTATATACAGTTGGTTACACTATTCAATAATCTGCTGAGAATACATGAAGAAACTGAAGATAAAATGATGATTTACTGAACTACTCTATCAAGTTAAAGTCAATAAAAGATTATATTCCTCTGAAGATTTTTAATCATCTATCATTAAGTAAGATGTCAGAGAAAGTCAGTATATAATTTACAAATCTCTTCAAGCTTGAATTACTTCATTCATTTCTCAATAAGCTATAAGAATTCTATGACACTGATTGAAATAAGCTCTCAGTTTTGAAACTAGGTTATCATTCAATACTTTTCTATAATAAGTTGATATTCTCAGTTTAATATGTCTATTCAATTAATTAATCAATTAATCAATCAGTTATTGACTTGTTAATATATAAATCAGAGATCACATTTACTGAATCTCTCTTATGAAAGAGAATATTATTCAATATTAGAGAGCAGAGCTTGACTGAATTACAATCATATTTATTCATGAAATGAAAGAAGTTAAGTGAATTTTCTTTAAACTTATTTCTCTTTATTATATCATGTATAATCACCTACTGAATCTGCTGATTTTATAAGAGAATTTTGATAATTACACTATTATTAGACTGCTAACAGTTTGAAAGACAGCATTGTATAATATTTTAATACAGAATAATGATAAAAATGATGATTATTTAATATATAAGTCTTAGATAATAAGATATTTATATTACAATTGAGATGTCTTATTTCTTTAAATAAATAGTTGATAAATAGCAGCTGAGTAACAGATAACTAGCTTAATAGTATATTGATTTCACTGACAGAACAGTATACAGTGTCTTGTAATATCTTAGTAGTATTCTGATAATAGTATCTATTAATTACACAGTTACTGAGTAGTATTATAATAGTGTTAGAAAGTTCTGCACTGTCTCAACACTATCTTAACATTTAATATTCAGTGATATGTTACTGAATATAATGATGAAACATGTGTTACAATCAGTGACATGTGACACAGATGAAATGATGAATTCATAGTATAATCACTGTAAATTAACTCTATGTTTTTTCTGTATAATAGTAATCATCAACACTCTTCCTTGCTACACCGTGGTTTATAAGCCATCACCCGGGGCCTTTCTCATTCTCAAATCTTTCAAAAATGCAATAATAATTAATTACATCAATCGGACTCTGATTTCCTCATTAGAAAAGGCGTCTGTACAGCAATAACTGTAAAAATCAAGAAATACATGCAAAATTCATTGATTCACTGTATCATTATTATTATTCAATTATTTCTTCTTCTCAATTTTCTGAATACTAACTCTTTTGATAAAATCTTCAAATGCAGGCTTCATTAGTGACTTGATAAGCTTATCAGCTATATTCACTATAGAATCAATATGTTTTATTATAATTTTTCCTTTTTCAATCAAATCACAGAGAATATAATATCTAATCTCAATATAATATAATCTTTATATTAAGAATTCCTTCTTTAGTAGATCAATTACTCTCTTATTATCAACTTATAGATATGAGTATATTTTCACTTTTTCATCATTCATCAACTCAGTGTTATATAACAGGTTATATTATCTGTTATACTTAATTAATAACTTGCATCCTCTCTAGTAAGAATGTCATTCTCATTGAAAAGTGTTTTTTCACTCTCTGTCAGATTGATGAAGAATCTCATTACTGACTTAACAGCTTATATTATAGATATAAAGATTGAATATATTATTTTTACCTGAATACAGACTTTGCAGAATGATAAAGCTCATTAATTAATAATTCTTATCTCTAGATATAAGTCTACTATCATTTTTATAATATTCACAGAATTTAGATGTTCTAGCTTTTAATATTATTATATTATCATAAGTTCAGATTAAGTCTCTGTATGTAATCAGTCTTTTTATCTTATAGATATCATTCTCATTTAATCTTGCTATAAATAAGAACATGTAATTAGAAGATATAATTAACATAGTATAATTATTCTTATATATTAACTACTTATAGATATAACTCTGATGTACAAGCTTATTCATACTCATGAGATTCACTTCTAATTTCAGAACATAGCAGATATTATTTAACATCATATTTATCTCTTTTATTGAAATCTTTGTATCTTCTATAACTGTAGCAGAGATTATTATTTTATCTGTTATTTTTAACATCACTTTCATCTTCTGAGATTTTGTCATGATAAGATCTCTATAAGATGTAACATAAGTATCTGATTCAGAGTCTAGAA
>NW_003101677.1:2807059-2809236 GCF_000003855.2 Blastomyces gilchristii SLH14081 | reverse complement strand
CGATCATGGAACTTACAGGTGCGTTTCTGAGGTGGTAGGGGAGGCCGAGCATGGTTATATTTCAATGCCAGTTTATGGTAGTGACATTTGGTGTCTTGGATAGGACACTCTGGAGAGATTTTTGCTACGAGGTTTGATCCGACTGGTCAGAATATTGCGTCGGGTTCAATGGATAGGTCGATAAGTACGTTACTCTCTCTCTCTCTCTCTCGCAGTATTCGCCAATGTTTAGTTCGATTGTATAACGGAGAGGACTAACTATGGACCTTCCCGGGGAGGGGCATTACAGTGTTATGGCGAACGTACGGACAATGCGAAAACTACGGCGTATTAACCGGACACAAGGGCGCAGTTCTAGATCTACAGTGGTCGCGAGATTCAGAAAACATTTTCTCGGCCTCCGCAGACGTGACCCTTGCCAGGTGGGATGCCAAATCAGGCCAAAGAATACGCCAATTCAAGGGACACGAGAATATCATCAATTGCCTCGACGTCTGCAGGAGGGGCCTGGACCTGCTAATAAGCGGCAGCGACGACGGGTGTGTGGGAGTATGGGACCTGCGGCAAAGGGAAGCCGTTCACTTCCTAGAGTCTGAGATGCCCGTCACGGCCGTCGCGCTGGCAGACGCCAGCAACGAGATATACAGCGGCGGCATCGATAATGACATTCATGTTTGGGACATACGAAAACCCTCCATCATATACTCCATGGTGGGTCACACGGATACGATTTCGTCGCTGAATATCGCGCCGGATTCTCAGACGCTGCTCTCCAATTCTCATGATTCGACCGTGCGCACGTGGGATATCCCGCCTGCGGCGCCCGTGAATAGACATATCAAGACATATGATGGCGCGCCGATTGGGTTGGAGAAGAATCTGATCCGGGCTAGTTGGAATCCGACAGGGAGAGGATTGCGGCTGGCAGCGGTGATAGAAGTGTTGTTGTGTGGGATGTGAAGTCTGGCAAGTTGCTGTATAAGCTGCCCGGCCATAAAGGTACCGTGAATGATGTACGATTTTCGCCTCGTGATGAGCCTATAAGTAAGTCCAACACAGTGAATTTGATATGTCGAACAAATTCCCCCCCCCCCCCCCCTTTTTTTTTTTTTCTTTTGTCATCAAAGGGACCCGGCGGTCTGCTAATATACATTTTCCTGCTGCAGTTGTTTCTGGCTCCTCCGATCGAAATATCATGCTTGGGGAGCTTGGAAAATAACAAAATCAGGGGCTCATAATCCTTACGAATTGTTTCATCGATTACCCTGATTTTATCGCATGGTTGATATCATAGATACCATACGTATCAGAAATTGAGGGAAGGGAATTTATTATTCTAGCCGTGCATTATGCGTATCTCAGAATCGCAAACTTGACGGCCACTTTTCTCTGACCATTTACCGTAACTCAGTCCCGTTTATAGCCCTTAAAACAAGTTCCAGTGAATTCTTCCCGCGATGGTTCCCGCCTCGGTTTTTCTTTTGTATTTGAAGAGGGGAGTAGCAGGGGTTTCTATTTTAACTTCCCTATGCTGTAGGCATATAAACTAAGTCATACTAAATATAAATATCATCTTCAAATCAAGTATAGATATAAAAACAACTGAAAAAATATAACAGTTTCAAAATAAGTTATAAAGATCTTTAATCTTCTACTTCTTTATTTCAAACTGTTTACGTTTAATATATATATTTCAATATTTTAATAATTTAATTTGTGAAGTGAAGGTGAAGCAATATGTTAGATGCTTTCAAAACCCGATTAGAATAGAAGATGAGATCTTGCAGACCTCATTATGTGATATGATTGTGTGGCGGGCTGCGCCCGATCAATCATATAGACTATTCCATTGCACTCCATAGATTCCTGCCGAAAGCTCCGATTTCTCGGTCGCCGATCCTCGGCCGAAAAACCCACAGAATTCCTATTCTTCCACTCCAGAATTCCTATTTTTCTGCCCTGAAGCTCCACTGTGTACATGTATAAATATCCACTCTGATCACTGATTCCTGCACTTTCTCTTTTTTCCTTCTCTAATGTTTTCCACTTTTGTTATATAAGATCTATATATTAATACTGATCTATTCAGTGTAGGTCTCTTACACTTGAAAAATGTTCATTATCTTCTCATTAGAAACAAGCATCAAATGCTCGCTTACGCTCGCTTTTCTGCTTGC
>NW_003101677.1:2804914-2806045 GCF_000003855.2 Blastomyces gilchristii SLH14081 | reverse complement strand
CCACTGTCTCTACCATCTCACAACCCTCTTTATCACTTTCATTCTCTATCTCTAATCACTGTTATCACTCTTTTCACTTCTTTCACTCTCTACGCTCTCATCATCATCATTATCATCATCATCTCTACTTCTTCTACTACTCTCTTTCACTCTGTATCATCTCTATCACTATTATCAGATTAATCATAGCTGTACAGACTGCAGAGTCAGCTATTCAATCTCATTCATGAATTTAAAGAGATATATATAACATCACATAAGATTTTATTACAGAGTATTTAACAGTATATACTATAAACACAGAGATCAAAATATGATAGAGATAGTAAGAGAGAAGTAGAGATAGTAAAAGTAATAAAAGAGACTGTAAAGTAGTAGAGATAATAATAATAATAGAGAAGCTAAAGAGTGAAAAAAATAATAGAGAGAGATAATAGAAATAATAGAAGTAAGAGAGATAATAAAGATAGTAAGAGAGAGATAGAATAATAAGATAAGAATAGAAATAGAGAGTGAAAGTAATAGAGAGTACTGTGAGATAATAAAGACAGTGATAATAATAGAGATGATAAAGATAATAGAAGTGATAAGAGTAAGTAATAAAATAAGAGTAGAGATATAAAATGAAAGTAATAGAGAGAGCTGTGAGACAGTAAAGACAGTAATAATAATAGAGATAATAGAAGTGATAAGAGTAAGTGATAAGATAAGAGTAGAGATGTGAAGTGAAAATAATAGAGAGAGTTATAAAGTGATAGAGACAGTGATAGTAATAGAGATAATAGAGATAATAGAGATAATAAAGATAATAGAAGTAATAAAAGTGAGTAATAAGATAAAGATAGAGATATAAAGTGAAAGTGATAAAAAGTACTATAAGATGTTAGAGATAGTAATGATAATAGAAGATAGATAGAGTAATACAATTTCAGAAACACCCCCCCCCCCCCCCCCCGTAAAATGAAATCCCTCCAATCTCCCATGGGAAAATATAACAATACCCGCCCAACATCCCCGCCCCCCAACTCGCTATCCCCCACAGCACGGCAGAGCACTTAACGCCAAAACCCTACAACAATTCAACCAACTCCGTCGCAAACCGCGCTTTCAGGCCCAGCTTCTGGTGACTTC
>NW_003101677.1:2800174-2804814 GCF_000003855.2 Blastomyces gilchristii SLH14081 | reverse complement strand
TGATTTTTCTTTAATATATAGAGAGATAATTATTCATTGAGAAGATATCTGAATATGTAATAATGTATAAGAAATAGAGAAATAAATAATCAGTTAAGTGAATACTGAGTCTGTAGATAGAAGCTTACTTATCAGTCACTCTAATCTTATAATAAGATTTTATAAGAAGAATATTAGTAAAAGATCTGAAAGTTCTAATATCTTAGATATATGAAATATTTATATAATTATACTTCTTTCAATTTCAATGAATAATATAACTATGTCTACTGATAATATAAGAGAACTCTTAAATACAAGTATAGACACAGTATCACTGTAATGTGATGAAACTGAAGTGATAACTAGTTAGCAGTATTACATAGAGATAGTTATGTGATTCGGAAGAACATATAACCGCCGGATAATAACGCGGCCGCTTTCAAACACGCTTACAAATGTAAAGGGGCTCTAGCGGCCACTAATTAATTTAGATAACATATATAAGAAGCTAGCATACATCTGTAATTGTACACTGACTCAAGCAATCTTTGAATCATATCTGATAGCATGTCTAAAAACTGGTGAGAAGCACAGGCTTCTTCAGAGCATGATAATTCTGTCTACAAAGTGATTCATACTTATCATGTCAGTGTGGTTCTAAAATGTCTCAAAAGATAGTGTATGAAGAAGTGATGAGTGAAAGAGCATCTGATTGATACTGCTCTGCTTGTTGAAGAAAAACTTCACACTCAGATAAATGCTATGTATGCAAACAGATGAGATGTGAAAAAGAAGATGTAAGTAGTGAATCAGATTTAAAGAAGACTGCTCTCTATTTAGAAGAATAAAAGAGAAGTAATCATTATCAGAGTTATACAATGATAACAGAAATCAGAAATCAGAAATTATATAACAATAAAATTATATAACAATATAATAATAGATATTATACAATTAATAAGAAATTATTAAAATGAATATCTTCTCTAGTCAATATGAACACTCTTCTCTGCTATCTGAACTGAAAGATATGCAGAACCTCTTAGAGAGTTTACTCAAAGTAGTAAGAAAAGCAGTCAAGATCACTGAACTGGAATTGAAGCTCTGTACATGTACAAGAATTCTAAATAAGATTGAGGCCTTGTATACACAGTGACAGACTGAGACAGAAGTTAAGCAACAATTGATATTCACTGTGAATCAAGTATTTACTATGAAGAGCTTCACTGATGCAATCATTATCATTAATAAGAATAGGGAAAACC
Source organism: Blastomyces gilchristii SLH14081 (assembly GCF_000003855.2). Classification (NCBI taxonomy): domain Eukaryota; kingdom Fungi; phylum Ascomycota; class Eurotiomycetes; order Onygenales; family Ajellomycetaceae; genus Blastomyces; species Blastomyces gilchristii. The sequence continues at coordinate 2,803,567 of NW_003101677.1, read as the reverse complement.
AGATCATAGACCTGCAGCAGAAGATCAAATATTTATACAGATAGATAACTGTATTATTATTATTATTATTCTTCAATTATAGATGTATGCAGTCAGAGACTATGACATCTACCTGAGAATTAAAAGTTCTCAGGGTTTTTTCGATATCTATAAAGATAACTATCATACATTCATCAATTTCAGATATGCAAAATCAGAAAATTCCAGCTCAGAATACAAAAACTGTTTACAAATTACAGTGTTTTAACATCTTCTGATACTTTGAAATCATTTGACAATATCATGACAAAGGAAAAGAGAAAAAGAGCACAGTCTCAAAGATAGACACATTAAATAGATAGATAGAAAGAAATTGAAATGAAAAGATAAAGAAAAAGATAAAGTAAAGAGAGACTATAACAAAACAAATTATTAAAAGAGAGTGTATAGCTGTTTCAACAGACTATATCTGATTGATTTCCTTCTCTTCATATTCAGATATTTCTGAATTCAGTCATTTTCTTGTAGCTGCTTGAGTTTCTGATAGAAACTCTATTAAGTATTTAATTCCTGTCTCAGTTGAGAATAAGAATCTCATATTTAATTGATTTAGATCATACTTCTCTTTCAATCTGACTCTGAGACTATTGTATAATGCACAGTGCATTACAATATACTCAGGATTCTCATTTGCATTGCAGAATAAGCATTCTATTGAATCAAATCTATCATCAAATCTTTGCATATAAGATTTGAAATAGTCATGTCCTAGTTTTAGCTGTATTATAGATGAGAATATTTTCTTTTTACATTTAATTGAACAAGATTTCCACTTGGGTTTTGTTTCAAATCTTGAATAATGTATACTCTTCTTTTATTTCTACCAGCTTTCATTTCACTTGTCTAAACAAGATTCTTTTACTTTTCTCTTTATAAAAGATCAGGACATAATTTTTTGAATGAATCTGCTTAGTTCTGAATCTTCTTTTACAGCTGAATCAGTCAATTCATTGTCATGAATATTCATATCAGCAGAAACTCAGTGCAGATGAATTATCAGCTTTGATATTCTTCTCTTTTGAATTTTTAAAACAGAGTTTAAGATCAGTTCAAGATTCATTTAATCACTATGAATCTGACTATTTCTAAGTCTTTTTAAAGCAGCTTGACTATTAGAGAATATTCATGTCTCTTTCAAACTATTTTCTCTTTTATGAGATTTTATTTCAATAAGTTTGAATGCTTTCACTATTACAAATAGTTCAGTGTCAAAGACTTCAGATTCACAGCCTAGATTTCAGAAATCTGAGATAAAATTAATATTATCTTCAGTATAAGCAATGTCTGCATCTAATCTATTCAAATTCTCATTTTTTGAGTTATCTGAATAAATCAGAATAGAGTCTTTTATATTAATTGTAGAAATTCTCTTCAAATACTGTTCATATTTTTTCTCTTTAGATAGTTCACTTATTTATAAGTCTATAAGAGATTCAAGCTTTTCTCTTTAGAGAGATAACTTCTCATGATCAACTTTTTCAACATTTAAAGAAGAAAATTGATTTTTAATCAGTGAGCATAGTCTGTACAGTTGAGAAGACATTTTCTTTGAAGAATTATTTTCATTTTAATCAAGAAATCTATTTCAATTCAGTTCATTTTCAGAGTTAATCAGTGCAAATGAAGAAGAGACTCTTTCTCTAATTATATGATTTGAGCTTATCTTTATAACTCTCAGAGCATAGTTCATACAGGCCTTCTCAAATCTAATAGCAGGAGATGGAATTGAAGCTTCAATTTTCATTACTTTAATAGGAGATGATTTGAATACTCTCAGAATTCTTCTCAAAGCTCTGTTTTACAGACTTTGAAAGAGTTCAGTGAAATTTCCTTGATTATTTCATCAAACTTGAACTTTATAATCAGCTACTGAGATAATACAGGCTATATATAACTGTCTTATAGCTGGGAAGAATAGATCTCTCTCTGTGTTTGATAGTCTGATAATATTGTTCAATAGTCTTTCTGCCTTGATAGTTCTTTATTGAATATAATATTTAAAATTCAACTTGAAGTTTAACCATACTTCTAATTCTTTGAGATTTAAACTGGGTTTAATCTCTCAATTTAAAAGAGTTAGAGATAGTTCTTTCTCATTGAATCTAGAAAAGAAATGAATTAACTCAGTTTTATTTATATTAAATTGAATTTGATTGATATCTGCTCTGACAAAGATTTTCTTTACAGCTTTTTCAATCACTTTTAAATTCTCTTTAATAGTTTTTGATCTGTAGATCAGATCAATATCATCTATATAACTCAAAGATCACACTATTTTCATATTTCTATCTTTGAATAGATATGCAGTGTATATTACAAATAAAATGAGTGAGATTGAAGATTCTTACAGTACTTCTATTTTTATCTCAGTCTTGTCTTATTTCATTTCATCAAAGAAAAGTTGTATGATTCTTTTAGATATAAAATAGTTAACTCATTTTATTAGAGAAAGTGACAGTTTTAACATCTTCAAAGTCTGAATTAACTTTGACTTTGAAACATGATTAAATACTTCTTTTATATCAATAAAAACTGCAGTTGAGACCAGATCTTCATGCTTTGCTATTTGAATATCATGAACAACTGAGAGAACAGTGTCAATTGCAGAACATTGTTTTCTATCTCTCATTTATTCACTGAATAAAAGAGAGTTATTAATAGAGCTTATAAAAGATAGTTGAGTAGCTATTATCTTTTTCAAAAGCTTTTCTAGACAGTTTAATAGAGATATTACTCTATATGACTTAGAAATTGAAGTTTTTCTATTAGATTGTACAAGAATCACTTCAGTGACTTCTCTTCAGCATTCAGAATGATATTCATTTTTCAAGAGATTGAAAAAGAGCTCAAAATACTCATTCTTTAAGTAGGAATATATATTTTGAATAATCAAGTGATTAATTGAATCAGGCCCTGCAGCAGTTTTAACAGACCTTGAGAAGATAGCTGACTCTAATTCATCTTGTGTAAGATCAGGCCATTCCCAGTCATTTTCATCAATGTAGTTAAGAAGTGATATATTCTCTTTCTCTGAATCTGAATCTGATGAGTTTTGAAAGAGAATTCTTATAAAAGCTTGACATTTTTTCTTAAAAGAGTTTGCTGTATATGATTCATTCTGAAACTCATATTCTAAGACTGAAAGCTTTGCTACACTTCTTGTTTTAATATAGTTAAAAGCTTTAAAAACTTTCTTTTCTTATACTTCTTCAAGAAATTTATTCCAGCAGTCTGTTTTAGCTCTTTTAATATCTGAAAAATATTTATTTCTGACAGCTTTAAACTCTTTATTAGATATTATATCATTCTTTCAATCTCTTCTGACAGTAGCTAATTCTTTTCTTTTAGATGAGA
>NW_003101677.1:2796919-2799116 GCF_000003855.2 Blastomyces gilchristii SLH14081 | reverse complement strand
CATCAGAGTCATTTCTCATTCTCCTATCTAACAGAAGTTTAAGAATTCAAGTTCTGTTTACATTTAGCTAAAGAATTGAAGTTTGAAGATTTAGATAGTTGAGAGTTTCTTCTTTTTAAGCTTGCAGTTGTGAGTTTACTGACTTGACTATTCTCTTCAGTTCTAGATTTACTTTGAGCTTCATCTTTTCTTCAGTTCTTTTGAGTTCTTGAAGTAAACATACATTCTTTTGAGCTAGATGCATGTTTTTCTTTGTAATTAGAGCATTTAAGCAGAGTATGATGACATATTTCATCTCTTTTTAAGTATGTTTCACATTTATACTCACTAGTTTTGTGATCTCTGGCACAGAATGCACATTTTGAGTCTCTAAAACAGGAGATTGCAAAGTGTTCATATCTTTGACAGTTTGAACACTGTGTTTGAGCTTTGAGATTCATTCTTAAGTCTTTGTATTCATGAACTCTCATTTTCAAACCTGCTACTCTTACTTCAGAGATCTTTGACTGTTCAAGTGTCTTTGTATATACTAGAACAGAGGCATTTCTTCTGCTTTATCTGAACTCAATTGAATTTAGTTATACAGGCTCTTTTCTCAGTTGAATAGAGTTGTATTCTTCTAATTCATTTTTGAGAAGTAGCATTTCTTCTTCACAGTCAAAAATTTCAACTGAAATATCATGAAGAATGAATTTGTTTTATTTTTTATCTCTCTCACATAGAATTATTATGTTTAACAAAGATTCTACTACTGATTTTCAGAGATTCTCATTCTGAATAAGGAATTCTACACTGAATTCAGACATTGTAGTCAGAATGATGAAGTTTCTAAAGAAGAATGACTCAATTGAAGCTATAACTGATTTTTAAACTTCAATATCAGTTATTAACTGAGAAAATTATTATTATTGTTATTATTATTTTTCTTCAATTATAGATGTATGCAGTCAGAGACTATGACATCTACCTGAGAACTAAAAGTTCTCAGGGTTTTTCCTATGTCTGTAAAGTTAACTATTATACATTCATCAATTTCAGATATGCAAAATCAGAAAATTCCAGCTCAGAATACAAAAACTGTTTACAAATTGCAGTGTTTTAACATCTTTTGATACTTTGAAATCATTTGACAATATCATGACAAAGGAAAAGAGAAAAAGAGCACAGTCTCAAAGATAGACACATTAAATAGATAGATAGAAAGAAATTGAAATGAAAAGATAAAGAAAAAGATAAAGTAAAGAGAGACTATAATAAAACAAATTATTAAAAGAGAGTGTATAGCTGTTTCAACAGACTATATCTGATTGATTTCCTCCTCTTCATATTCAGATAATTCTGAATTTAGCCATTTTCTTGTAGCTGCTTGAGTTTCTGATAGAAAGTCTATTAAGTATTTAATTCCTGTCTCAGTTGAGAATAAGAATCTCATATTTAATTGATTTAGATCATACTTCTCTTTCAATCTGGCTCTGAGACTATTGTATAATGCACAGTGCATTACAATATGCTCAGAATTCTCATTTGTATTGCAGAATGAGCATTCTATTGAGTCAAATCTATTATCAAATCTTTGTATATAAGATTTGAAATAGCCATGTTCTAGTTTCAGCTGTATTATAGATGAGAATATTTTCTTTTTACATTTAATTGAACAAGATTTCCACTTGGGTTTTATTTCAAATCTTGAATAATGTATACTCTTCTTTTGTTTCTGCCAGCTTTCATTTCACTTGTCTAAACAAGATTCTTTTATTTTTCTCTTTATAAAAGACCAGGACACAATTTTTTGAATAGATCTGCTTAATTCTGCACTCTTTTTTGCAGCTGAATCAGCCAATTCATTGCCATGAATATTCATATGAGCAGGAACCCAGTGCAGATGTATTATCAGCTTTGATGTTCTTCTCTTTTGAATTTTCAAAACAGAGTTTAAGATCAGTTCAAGATTCATTTGATCATTATAAATCTGACTATTTCTAAGTCTTTTTAAAGCAGCTTGACTATCAGAGAATATTCATGCCTCTTTCAAACTATTTCCTCTTTTATGAGATTTTATTTCTATGAGTTTAAAAGCTTTCACTATTGTAAATAGTTCAGCATCAAAGACTTCAGATTCACAGCCTAGATTTCAGAAATCTGAGATAAAATTGATATTATCTTCAGTATAAGAATGCCTGCATCTAATCTATTCAAA
>NW_003101677.1:2792573-2795494 GCF_000003855.2 Blastomyces gilchristii SLH14081 | reverse complement strand
TTACTCTATATGACTTAGGAATTTGAAGTTTTTCTATTAGGTTTTGCAAGAATCACTCCAGTGGCTTCTCTCCAGCATTCAGAATGATATCTATTTTTCAAGAGATTGAAAAAGAGCTCAAAATATTCATTCTTTAAGTAGAAATATGTATTTTGAATAATCAAGTGATTAATTGAATCAGGATCTGCAGCAGTTTTAACAGAACTTGAGAAGATAGCAGACTCTAATTCATCTTGTGTAAGATCAGATCATTTTCAGTCATTTTCATCAATGTAGTTGAGAAGTGATATATTCTCTTCCTCTGAATCTGAATCTGAATCTGGTGAGTTCTGAAAGAGAATTCTTATGAAAGCTTGACATTTTTTCTCAAAAGAGTTTGCTGTATATGATTCATTCTGAAACTCATATTCTAAGGCTGGAAGTTTTGCTACACTTCTTGTTTTAGTATAGTTAAAAGCTTTAAAAACTTCCTTTTCTTGTGCTTCTTCAAGAAATTTATTTCAGCAGTCTGTTTTAGTTCTTTTAATATCTGAAAAATATTCATTTCTGACAGCTTTGAACTCTTCATCAGATATTATATCATTCTTTCAATCTCTTCTAGCAGTAGCTAATTCTTTCCTTTTAGATGAGATATTCTCATTTCATCAAGGTTTTGAATACTCAGAAGATTTTCTCTTTAAAATATTATCTCTAACACTTGTTAGAATAATAGATGTAATAAGCTTCACTCTATTCTCAAGCATTTCATTTGAGATATCTTGACCAGAATTCTAATATAGCTTATTCTGTCTTTCAGATTTTAACAGTTTTATACTTTCTTCAACTGCTTTTCAATCAGCTTTTTCAAAGTTATACTGATTAGAGAGAAGAGGATTTTCACTCATTTATTTTTCACTCAGTTCAATATTAAATTGAATAATCTCATGATCTGATTCTGATGTCTCATTTAAATCAATAAATCAGTTTACAAGTCTTCTTTTCATTAGATTTTGTGATATAAAGATTAGATCTATAATAGACTTCTGTTTCATATCTTTTCTAAAGAATATTTATTGATCAGACTTATTAACCAAATCTATTAAATACTCAAAGATTCATTTAATCAGATTATCAGCTCTCACTGCTCTCTTGCATTCTGAATTTTATCAGAGATGATGTGCATTGAAATCTCCTGCAATTATAGAGTTTCTTGATGAAGTTATGTTTAGAAATTCTCTATCAATTGTTCAGATATTGTTATTTTTCTTCAATGACTTTTCATTATAGATATTTATGAGCTGTATAGTATCAAACTCATTTTCTTTATCTATAATATCACTCACCAGAATATCAGAGTCAGACATGATATCAAATCTTAGATTAAATTGATATCTTGATCTCTTTCTTCCATAGATCACTACTCTTGACTTTATCTCAGACTTTTGAGATAGAAAGCAGTAGTAGCTTGAATGAGAAATGATGTAATTTTGCTCAGCATCAAAATTCAGTTCCTGAAGTAGTACAAAATCAACTTTTTATTCAAATGCAATTTGAAGACAAGAATAAATACAATTTAAGTTTCTATTCACATTATTTTGAATAAATGTGATTTTTAAAGAGTTTTTTAAACTCTTTTTGTTGTTTTTGTTGTATATTCATACTAAAAGAGAGTAGAGATAGAGTAGAATCTAGTCACTATCATCAGATAGTAGATTATAACTATTTTGAAAAGTAGGGATCTCAACTGCTTGCATTATATCTAGTTTATTATCAGAGTCATTTCTCAATTCTCTAATCTTAACAGGAGTTTGAGAATTCAAATTCTGTTTACATTTAGCTGGAGAATTGAAGTTTGAAGATTTAGATAGTTGAGAGTTTCTTCTTTTTAAGCTTGCAGTTGTAAGTCTACTGGCTTGACTCTTCTCTTCAGTTCTAGATTGACTTTGAGCTTCATCTTTTCTCCAGTTCTTTTGAGTTCTAGAAGCAAACATACATTCTTTTGAGCTAGATGTATGTTTTTCTTTGCAATTAGAGCACTTAAGTAGAGTATGTTGACAAATTTCATCTCTTTTTGAGCATGTTTCACATTTATGCTCACTAGTTTTATGATCTCTGGCACAGAATGCACATTTTGAGTCTCTAAAACATGAGATTGCAAAGTATTCATATCTTTGACAGTTTGAACACTGTGTTTGAGCTTTGAGATTCATTCTTGAGTCTTTGTATTCATGAACTCTTATTTTTAAACCTGCTACTCTTACTTCAGAGATCTTTGACTGTTCAAGTGTTTTTGTATATACTAGAACAGAGACATTTCTCCTACTTTGTCTGAACTCAATTGAATTTAGTCATACAGGCTTCTTTCTCAGTTGAATAGAGTTGTATTCTTTCAATTCATTTTTGAGAAGTAGCATTTCTTCTTCACAGTCAAAAATTTCAACTGAAATATTATGAAGAATGAATTTGTCTCACTTTTCATCTCTTTCAGATAGAATTATTATGTTTAGCAAAGATTCTACTGCTGACTTTCAGAGATTCTTATTCTGAATAAGGAATTCAGCACTGAATTCAGACATTGTAGTCAGAATAATGAAGTTTTCAAAGACTGATGACTCAATTGAAGCTATAACTGATTTTTGAACTTTAATATCAGTTATCAACTGAGAAAAGAACTGCTGATTAATTTCACTTCTGATTCTGAAAATGAGATTTGAGTTTAGCTTGTTTCTTTGCAGAATGTCCTGATTTGAGACTTTGAGAATAAGTCTTCTATTTCTGAAGATTTGAAAGTTTTTCTCTTTTTGCATTTTTCTTTTTCACTTTTTCTATGAATAGAGGCATGGAGCAGTATTCTTCTCAGTTTTTCTCAGGATTTTGAGCAGGGTTTTGAAATAGCAGATTTAGGAGACAGCAGATTCAGCTGCTTAAGCATATGTTTTCTT
>NW_003101677.1:2788072-2792473 GCF_000003855.2 Blastomyces gilchristii SLH14081 | reverse complement strand
AACACCTTACTTTTTTAAGAGAAGTAAAAAACTATTTCTGAAATCTTTTTTTTTTTGCATTAACTGCTGCAGAAGAATGAGATAGAAACTGCTAAGATATGCACTACTGTATACTCTCTATCAAGACTTTCCCTCTTCAGAGTCTTGATATTATAGAGAATATAAGTCTGTTTCTATATAATAATGTAAATATTGCCAGCAGGATGTAGAGAAACTGGTTATTTATATCTTAAAATAGAAGACTTTGTCAATGATTATATCAATATAGAGTTAATTCTCAAATTCAATAGAAACCTAGTGTTGCTGTTCTCAATCCCTTGCAGAATCTATTGAATATTGAGGTATTAAAACTAGATTTAATATATCTCACTGTGCAGGGATCAAAGGCTCAGTCAGACCTTGAAGTATACTGATTTTATAGTTGTCATGTCTGCTGATTATGTATTGAGTACAGTTGCTGAGGTATCTTTTTGTACTTTTCTGTTGGGGATGGGCCAGATTGAGAGGGGTGGTATGAGGGTGAGACTTGGTGTTGATGTCTAGATACACTGAAGACAGACCGCGGAGATTGCACTTCAGAAGTGGCTGTTGATTATGTGCTTGATATTATTGTCAAGGTATCTTTTTGTATTTTTCTGCTGGGGATGGGCCAGATTAGAAAGGGCGGTACGAGGGTGGGACTTGGCATTGGTGTTTTGGAACATCAAAGATGGACAGGGTTTTCGCGGAGGTCGCTCCTCAGATATCTCCACAACTACAGATCGGGGATCTTCCAAAATCGAGAAGATTGGTGCATATGGCTAGGTCTCTTCACCTTACAATTTGTATGGCAATTTGGCCCGGGGTTGTGGTGTGGTAGGGGAGAATGGGGGATAATCCCACGCAGGAGTTCCGAACGACGTCTGGTTCACGTTTGGCTGGATAACTCCACCACCACACGGGGTATGCGGTCGGCGATGGGGTCAAAATGCTCGTATGATCGAGGGCTTTTCGATGGATCTATCGGCGGGTTCTTATTCGAAAAATCGAGCGAGTTCGTGGTGGAGCGGTTGATGATCTATGCCCTGATTAACTGAGAAAAGAACTGCTGATTAATTTCATTTCTGATTCTGAAAATGAGATTTGAGTTTAGCTTGTTCCTTTGCAAGATATTCTGATTTGAGACTTTGAGAATAAGTCTTCTATTTCTGAAGATTTGAAAGTTTTTCTTCTTTTGCATTTTTTTCTTCACTTTTCTATGAATAGAAGTATGAGCATTATTCTTCTCAGTTTTCTCAGGATTTTGAGCATGTTTTGAGATAGCAGGTTTAGAGACAGCAGATTCAGCTGCTTGAGTATATGTTTTCTTCTGATTCAAAGAAGAAGAAGAAGTAGAAAAAGAGAAAGAAGAGTAAGATAAGAAGTCAGTGATTATACTAGGAATTTTCAATGTTTTTTAAACTGTGTTTGAAATTCCAAGTTTGAACTTGATCATCTCCTGTAGTTATCTAGCCTGAGCATGAAAAATTAACAGAACTTCTTCATTCATCTCACTCAGACACTGCTTTTCAAGAATCTTGCTTGCTTTTTCAAGTTTCTGTATTTCAAGAACTTGTTATTTCTCTATTTCTTCTTTCTTTCTTCTCTTCAGAATTTCAATCTCAGGAATAGCATTTGAGAAAGCATCTTTTTCCATATCAACTGAGTGTATTTTTGAACTCATTGTTCTCACTCAATGAAAAGTTGATCAGACTGTTTCAATTGAGATATGTATTGAACTCTTTTGAAAAGTTGATCAGACTGTTTCAATTAAGAGATTTCTAAGTCTGTTTTCAATTGAAAAGTTGATCAGACTATTTCAAAAGAAGAATAAAAGACTTTTATGTATAAAACATCTGATTTTTTTCACACTAGTTCAGTAACTAGATTAGATTTTTGAAGAGAATCTGATAAACTAAAATTGATTTTTGAGATAAATCAATAAAATCTTTATAATCTCTTTCTTGAGATACAGTGAGGAAAAGTATGATATCAATTGATAATAAATCAGATAATATGACAGTTTTTGAGAGAAAAACTGATAAAAAATAAATCAATTTTTTGCAGAGAAATTGATTAAAACTATTCAATTTTATTTTAAATCATTCAATTCTTCTCACACAACAAGTGTGCAACTCAAATCAGTTAATAGAGAGTGTAAAAAAGAATTAAGTATTAATGAAAGCTCTTCAGTCACTGAAAAAGTAATTCTTACTTAAAAGAATATGAAATTATGACAGAAAACAGCTCTGTTTTTAATTCTTTGTAAGAATATTGTATAAAACTCAGAGAAAAACATCTTACTTTTTCAAGAGAAGTAAAAAACTATTTCTAAGATCTTTTTTTTTTGTATTAACTGCTGTAGAAGAATGAAATAGAAACTGCTAAGATATACACTACTATATACTCTCTATTCAGACTTTCTCTCTTCAGAGTCTTGATATTATAAAGAATATAAGTCTATTTCTATATAATAATATAAATATTGTCAGTAAAATGTAGAGGAACTGATTATTTATATCTTAAAATAAAAAACTTTGTCAATGATTATATCAATATAGAGTTAATTCTTAAATTTAATAGAAATCTAGTGTTGCTGTTCTCAATTTCTTACAGAATCTATTAAATATTGAGATATTAAAACTAGATTTAATATATCTCACTATGCAGGGATCAAAGGCTCAGTCAGATCTTGAAGTATACTGATTTTATAGTTATTGTATCTGCTGATTATGTATTGAATACAGTTATCAAGGTATCTTTTTGTACTTTTCTGCCAGGGATGGGCCAGATCAGAAGGGGCGGTACAAGGGTGAGACTTGGTGTAAAGACAGAGAGGGTTTTTCGCGGAGGATGCACTTCAGATGTGTCCATTGATTATGTGCTTGATACTATTGCTGAGGTATCTTTTTGTATCTTTCTGCCGGACATGGGCCAGATTGGGAAGGGCAGTACGTGGGTGGGACTTGGTGTTGATGTTTTGGAACATCAAAGATAGACAGGGTTTTCATGGAAGTTGCTTCTCAGATATCTCCACAATTACAGATCAGGGATCTTCCAAAATCAAGAAGATTGGTGCATATGATTAGGTCTCTTTGCCTTACAATTTGTATGGCAATTTGGCCCAGGGTTGTGGTGTGGTAGGGGTGAACGGGGGATAATCCCACACAGGAGTTTTGAACAACGTCTGGTTCACATTTGGCTGGATAACTTCACCACCACACGGGGTATGCGGTCGGCGATGGGGTCAAAATGCTCGTATGATCGAGGGCTTTTCGATGGATCTATCGGCGGGTTCTTATTCGAAAAATTGAGCGAGTTCATGGTGGAGCGCTGTCTGACTTGATATGAGTTCAATATTAAATTAAATAATCTCATAATCTGATTCTGATGTCTTATTTAAATCAATAAATCAGTTTATAAGTCTTTTTTCAATTAGATTTTATAATATGAAGATTAGATTTATAATAGATTTCTATTTTATATCTTTTCTAAAGATTATTTATTAATCAGACTTGTTAACTAGATCTATTAAATGCTTAAAGATTTATTTAACTAGTTTATCATCACACCCCTGGCCGTCCCAAGGCCCTGCTGCGGTTCCGCACGGCTCATCACTTCCCTGCGGATGATTCCATTCATCCCGCAGACTGTTCAAACCAGTTTCCAACCACTCTATGACATTATTTGAATATATTATAGAAAGATCTGATTGATGAATATGAGAACCCTGCTTCTATATAAGGTCAGCAGATTACTCTTTCTTAACAGTGAGATATTACTGAGGTATCACTCTGACTATTCTCACTCATGAAATGAAAGAAGAGTATTCACTTATTATCTATATAGAATAGCTAGATGCTGACTCTTTATCAAAGAAGTCAGTGATTTGTTTTTCTTCTACTGAAATATATATAAGAGTTACTGTGTTTCTCATACAATCTTCTTAGTATACTAAGTATTATATCTATGATATTCTCACAATAACTCTGTAGCTCATGAGCTCACTATTTAAGTAAGATAGTTAAGCTCACTTATACAGTTTCTTAAACAACTATCTCTATATAACACTGTTAACTAGTCATCACTTCAGCTCTGTTATATTATAATTTGAATTACTTAATCTGATTATAAGTTTGAATCAGTCAAGCTCTATTAACAGACTGATATAATCTTATACACTTATACTGAGATCAATCTGATCTCACTCTCTGAGAGAAACTCTATATTATTTTCTAGAGTATGTACATCTCTATCTCAGCAGAAATCCAAGATTTCTGAACCTGCTGTATACTTTGATATAAGTTCTTCAATCACTCTATCACTGCTATAGCCTCTACACATCTACATCTATTATGAAGATAGAGAGATTAAGATCTGGAA
>NW_003101677.1:2784626-2787972 GCF_000003855.2 Blastomyces gilchristii SLH14081 | reverse complement strand
CCTTTATTGATTTGATATAGAAGCTTATCCTCTGTCCAGAGTTATAAGCCACCTTTATTAAGATACTTCAGATATTCATTATATAAGTTTTAGAAAGACTAGAAATGTTATTCAGATATATAAGACATGAGATTTTATTCTGTTTACAGAGAATTATATTCATTATTGTTTAAAAGATGATGAATGCATTTATCAGACTGAATAGTATTATCAGAAATTTGAACTTCTTTTATTACATATTAAATGTAGTTTGTGATACTAACAGTTTATCTATACAGATCTGTCAGTATTCTGAGAGAAGATTAATCTTTAATAAATATCAGGTATTTCTGACTGTATTTAACTGTTGTTGAATTTATAATAATGAGTATTTATTCTCAATCATAAGCTTGTTAAGTGCTTAATAATTGATATACATCTGTCACTTCTTATTCATCTTTTTCATGAATAGAACTGAGAAGTCTCATATACAGTGATGTACTTGATAAGAGTTGTATAAGATTACATTCTAGAAGATTCATAATCTAATACTTCTGTTGTTTGAGATGTATTTGTGACAGAGAGTACATATTCTAATTGACTGGTTTCGCATTCTCTGTGTCAATCTCATGTACTAATTCTTGTTTCAGCAGTAATTCTGATGAGAGATCTGTTCAGAAGATCTTTTTATACTTCTTCAGAAGTTTCTTCATATACTTATCTTTCAGTATATCTTTTATCTTGATTTTCTTTCTTTCTAGATCTTGTATGATATATAAGATACTTTCAGATAAGGTCTTGTAAATTGTTCTCTTTACTTATTAATGTATAAGCAGATTTAACTCTTCTATATCAGAGATATGAAATGTTCTTCTCATATCAGTTAATAGAATTGTATGAACTGTTTTCTTTCTATTAGTTAACTATATATAACACATACATTATTGAATCTGTGAATTGAACTTTTAAAATTAATTAAGTCTGAGAATAAGATTATATTTCACATTCTGCAGCTCTCACACTTAAATATAGCAAGATTATTCTGTTAAGTGCAAGTAGACTGGCCGCCGGAACCATGAATTTCACATTTAATCTCATTTAATCTGGTCTCATACATTTCTTGACATGAGTCCCATCAGGACCAAGCCTCAAAAAAATCTAAAAATGAATCATTTCTGAGAGAAATGGCATGAAAAATAACCAGATTTAATTCAAGAACAGTGAAATGAGAGTAATTTCTCAGAATAAACTGTGAAAGATGATCATTCTTTCAAAATCAGAATGAGACTGAGACTGAAGATTAAAATCAGTCTTATTCAGTTCATTCAGTGATTGCTTATATAATCAGAATTTGGTAACAATTATTGATAATACTCATGAAACAACTAAATACATTCTTGTGTAAGTTTATTCTTCACTTTCTCATAAAAACTACACTTCTCTGATATACTGTGATCAGAGGTATTAAACTGTCTGATAATTTCATGTTTTACAATCATGAGTTTCTTGATTGTTTCTCTTATAATGTCTCTGATATATGATAAATATCTTGACTTGAGTTGAACTTTCACTTCATTCTCATCTCTGTCAATGAAATTGTCAGAATATTATATATCATCAGTGCAATAGTTGAATATGTACTCTCATCAATTTTTCATAACTCTAGAATTGATTTGATGTATAAATTTATCAGATTATCTTGAAGATAGTGATTAAATTCAGTTTTATAAGTATGTAGTTTTGCCTGATTTTCAGTTGCAATCAATGTATGCAAGTTCTGTTTCAAAGTTAGTATTATAGTTCTATATGATATGAAGCATTATCAAAGATCATTACTTACTAGAGAATTGTATTTCACTGTCTTCATATTTTGAACATCTGCTCATTCAAATCTCTGATAGTTGACATTGTAGTAGTCTCAGACTAATTTAATATATAAGTCTCATTTCTTCTCTGTTCAATCTTGAGAAGTGTAGATATTAACTCAATGAGAGAGATCTAGTAGAGCTGCTACAGTATAGTACTCTGTAAAAGATTGTTTAGTTTTGCTATAGTAATATATCAGTTTATTTTCTACAGCAATAATAGTCTGTGCTATAGCATCATTTCAGACTGAATTTCTCTTTGAGTGATTCAACTGCTTCTCAAGATAAGTAAATAAACTGTTATACACTCATCAGACTGACTGCAGCATTGATGTATAAGTGATTGAGACTGTCTTTGTTATCTTATAAAACTGAAACAGTAAATTAATCACATATTTCAACTGAGTTCACTTCATATCAGAAAGTTTCAATATCTGAATCTTTTCTCAATTAGAGTATTACACTCAATGATTAATTATCTGACACAATCAAAGAGTCTGAACAGTTATCTTATATATTGAACTTCATCATATTCTAACATTCTGTATCATATTCAGTGATATGACTGATTTGTTTGTTTATTGAATATCATGAAATCATTATTATTATTTAGAGAAGGTACAAATTACATTAGTAATGTTTCAAATCTGTGATATTTAAATTATTAGTCAATCTATTTAAAATTAACAGTAGTATTATCAAAAAGTGTTACTAAAAAGCAATATTAAAAAGTGTTGTCAAAAAACATTATCTTTTATAAAGTGAATGTAAAAGTTACTTGAGTAATTACTTTTATCTCATTCTCATCTCAAGAATCAGTCATCTCATTATTCTTTGTCTTGATGTTAAGATTCTTTATCAGTGTTTATATCACAAGTTGAATCACATGAGCAATGCAGAGAATATGACCTTGTTTATCATTTCAGAAATGCAAAGTCAATTTTTACTTCAAGCTCTTCATTATAGTGTAGTTATTCACAGTATTGTCAGTTATAATTATAAGAAGACTGAGACTAATATCTCAATAGTCATTTTTAATCACAGTCATTAATACCTATGTTATATAATTCTCAGTATGACTACTAATCAATGATTCAAATTCAATTAATGTCTCTTAATAAGTTCAGTTCTTATCAATATAATAACATGTAACTCTCATAAATGTAAGATTGTTTATACTAGTTTATACATTCACTGTGAGAGACACTCTTCAATGATTCTTCAACTCTGATTCTAGATATTGTATATTGACTTTGTAGTATATCTTAAGATTGAACTGAAGACAGAATCAATGTGAAATATGAAAGATTTAAATTAAGTATTTAAAGAAGTATTCAGAATTCAGAGTTTTCAATTAATTGAAGAGAAAGATTCAGAGATATATATATATAAAGTAATTATTCACAGAAGTTATCAGATAGAGTTATGAAATCAGAGTACTGATATGTAATTATTTTCACATGATTTCTTCAAATTAGAAAGTTAGTGTTATTAAAAATTGT
>NW_003101677.1:2775635-2783861 GCF_000003855.2 Blastomyces gilchristii SLH14081 | reverse complement strand
TGATATGATAATAGGATTCAAACTGTACAATATTTTTGAAACTTAAAATTTAATTTTTAATTATTAACTAATAGTTATGACGTAATAACTAATTAAATATAAAAAGAAAAAAACTTTTTCTACTCATTATCTTTCTTCTCTTTCTCATTCTTCTCATCATTCTTTATAATTCACTTCTCATTCTTATTCTCCTTCTTCTCCTTCTCATCTGAGGTAATAATCATCTCAAAATCTCTCTCTGCTGTCTTCTCAGAGAAGGGTTCTCACTGCTTCCTCTTAGCCAGATCAACCTGCATCTCAAAATCCTGTATTTCCTGGTCTACTGTCTCAGGTTTCACTTCAGTGACAAGCAGATTGACATGCTCAGAGAGCAGGGCTGCCTTCTCAATATTCTGAATCATAGAGTGCATTCAAGACCTGAACAAGGCCTTAATTCTCTTCTCTGCCAGCTTCTGCTAATCAATTAGAGAACAGAAGTGTTATCAAAAATTGTTATCTCTCAATAAAAAACTTACCAGTTTTGACTTCTTTGTCTCTCACTTCAATATCTTCTCAATCTTCTTCTGTCACTGTTTATTTGCAGTAACACTCTTCTTCTCTCTCTCTCTCTTCATCTTAGTCTCAAATCATTCTTGAGACTTCTTCTGATTTCATCACTGTTGCATGAGACTCTTCACTGTCTTCTTTTTCAATCTCTCACAGGCAGTGTCATTCACATTATTTCTATACTTAGTTCAGTCTAAATCTATCAGAAGTGTTACTTAAAATCATTACTATTCTGCTCTCTTACAGAGTCTCTTCAAGGCATTATAATATATCTTACAATCTGTCTTCTCTTACTTAAACATCTTCTTCTTCTCTCTCTTCAATCTATGATGATACTCACATGCCTTGGTGGTCTGCAGGACCGCAGAATATTTGAAGAGAGATGACATGATTGGTTTTAATAAGTGTTGAAGAAGAAATGAAGGCAGAAGAGATGATCAGAAATGATATAATAATAATAATAATAATAATAATAATAATGATGATAATAATAATGATGATAATAATAATGATAATGATAATAATGATGATGATAATAATAATAATGATGATAATGAAATGAGAAGTGCATCAGAATATATTACTGACTTATCAAATATAAAGAGATAAAGAAAATATTAACAGCTTTCAGAGATGTACAGAAACAGCTACAGTGTTACATAGTAACATTATCTTTATTCAATACATGCACTGTTGATATTCTTTGTATACAGTTATCATATAATCTATATCAGAGATACATGCAGAAAACAGATCTTTGTTACTAGAGAGAATGATTGCAGTGATTCTCTGTTTTCATATTATAAAGATAAGTTATTCTCATTTCTTTCTTCTCTCTTTTCTCTTCTTCTTCAACTCATCACTAAGTTCAAGCTGGTATGAAAACTATTAAAACACTCTTAGAAACTCTTAAATTAAAGAGTATAGACTAATCAAATTTTAAATACAGAAGAATCAAATTATATTCAATATTACTAATTATTCATTCTCTCTTAATAAAATCACAGTCACATCTTCTTCCTCTCTCTTCAAATGAAACATGGCCTGTAAAAAGTGAGTATCATATCAGACTATAATGATCAATACAGCCTCAGCATGCAGAGCTGTATACATATAACACATGCTGAACTGAGAGACTGTGTGAGTTGTAAACTGACAGCAGCATCTCAGAGAGAGCTGTGTGATGTGAGAAAGCTGCAACTCTCAGTCACATGCACAGAGAGTGAATTGTTGCAGTAAGTGCATGTGCATTGTATAAAAGTAACACTTTTTGATAACACTCAGTCTCTGATATTATGAAAATAGAGTCTCTTCATGAGATCTGTTTTTATCAGAAGTCAGAGAATCTTATATTTTTCAAGATTATCTTTATATGCCTTGTCTATGAAATTGATGAAGAGAATCATTGATTTCAGTATTCTGTTCTTAATGTTATTCAAGTGATAGCAGAGTTCATTCTAACCACACTTTTTAAGTGTATGTTTTCTAAATATTCACATTTATACAGATATATACTGATTATTTATTAGATAATGTTAAGATAATGATCTATTATAACTGTGTTACTCTCACTGTGAGAAATACACAGTTAATAATAAACATTGTGAAGACTTTGAGAAGTAAGTATTTTAAGAATACTATGACTCTGTGATCTTGATTTTTTTTGTTTTTATTTTTTGTTTTTTTGTTTTTCTTTTGTTTTTTTTTTTCTTTCTCTTTTTTATTTTTTTTTTTTTTCATTCTGATTTTTTCTTATTTTTGTTTTATTTTTTTTTGTTTTTTTTTTATATTTTATATTTTTTTCATAATTAAAATTATATAAATTATAATCTATATTTAGAAAAGTAATAATATTTGATAACACTCTCTGTTGAATTTTCAACAAATGAGTACTATGTTATGATATTATGTAAGTGAGAAGTGATTTCATAGTCTCATTTAATATCATTCTCAATAATGAGATCAGAATGAAAATGTGACTAAGAATTCAAACATATTCTTTATTCAGAACTAGATTTTTATTTGAAAAGTGAATTTAAAACCTTTAATATTTGAAATAATGTGATTTGAAATCAATGTGATGAACACAAATCATGATCAGAAGTAATACTTTTAAGCAATATAATAACTGTAAAGTTTGATTCTGGTCTCAGACACGGTCACACAGTCAGTCTAAGTGCAAGAGAACTCTTACTTTTATAGATAATATTAAATATCAGTTATCAGATAATCTTTTACATTGAGAATTCTTCACTCAGTGAACTTCTTTCAGTTTTCAGATTATATAATTATTAATATATTATATAGAAGCTTTAATTATTATTATTATTATTCTTTCATTATACTCATATGCAAGCGGAGCTTATGATGAGTCCTTGCATGATGTTAAATACAGGCCAAGTACTGATTATACAGAAGGAAATACAGGTGTTGAGACACATCAAGATAACAAGAACATAGAAAATACAAAAAAGTGACAATTAAATACATGTGATAATAACTTCTCATCTCAGAAATATAGAGAAATTTGTTGAAGTGATTTATACATCTCTGTATTTATTAGAAACCTGAGGGGCTTGAGTTCTGAATTTAATATATTCCCTGCGGGGTTTTGAACTCACATACCTTGGTTTCCCACGCCAAGGCACTACCAGGTAGCTGTATTAACCATTCAGTCACCGGGGCTAGAAGCTTCAATGTCTGCTTATACTTTTACAGTTATCTCTTAATTCTTATTCAAGTGCTCTCTATATATTAATATTTCAGATCTTAAGATATTGAGATAAGTATCTGCTTCTTCATTTTTATTCATATCTTATTTAAGAGTCTGCTTTCTCTTCATACTTACAGAATTCATAGAATTATCTAACACAGATATCTCTTTCACTTTGAAGACTTTTCATAGAATATCAGTGAGTATCTCTGAGCTCACTGATTCTGCTAGTTTTTTAACTCTCTTACTTCTCTTAACTGTACATACTGAGTGCAATCTTTTATATTATACTTTTGATATCTACAGTTGAAGCAAGCTTGATACTCATAATATTAAGATTTTCACTCAGGGAATTTCTTTTTCAGAGAATTTGATACTTTAGTGATAATGTTCAAATCTAGATTCATTGTTTCTGAGTGTATAACATTTGTTGTAGAAGTCTGATTATTCATTCTCTACTGAGATATACTTAATTGCAGTATTTTCTATCACAGCTGACTTACTTATTTCTGTATAATAAGAATATTGTATACTTCTTTTACTATGTCTGATTATGAGATTAAGTATTTTCATTTCACTCTTAACTCAGATATAAGATCATGAATGAAGATCTGTAAATAGAAAGATATTAAAAGCTCTTCATTTAATACAAGATAGTATAAGCTGAAGTGTGTGAAGTATAATATAAGATCACTTACTTATCTACACTCAGTGAAGTATTTATAACATTTATCTTATATATTCACTTTCTTAAAGTTGTGTAAGATTTATTTGAAAAACTCATTTTATATTTATGAGAATGAATATCACTTCAGATCTGTAAGATTCATCTTTTTACTAATTACTTATAATGACTTTGCTTTTCTGTGTAGAAATACAGTAAATCTTAAGACTTGTTAAAATTATGTTAACTGTCTGTCTATGAGTTCATGTTTAATCTGATAATATAATTATATCTGACTTAGTTAACTGATTGCAGCATTATTTTTTTAGTCTTTATTAAAGCTTAATAACTTCAGCAGATCTTCTGACTTAATATATCTCATACTCAGATTCTCATCATACACAGTAGTCTCAGATGATATATATACTTCTGAAGAGATTATGAATAATCATGATGAAATGTTCAGATTCAGTATAATTATCTGTCTGTGTAATTATTCAATCTCTCATTACAGATCTATAACCTGATTTTCCCTATTTTTATTAATAATGATAATTGTGTCAGTGATACTATTTATAGTGAAGACTTAATCTGTAATGAATATCAATTGTTACCTAGCTTCTGCCTCAGTCAGTCACTGTGTATACAAGGTCTTAATCTTGTTTAGAATTCTCATATATGTACAGAGCTTTGATTTCAGTTCAGCAGTCTCAGTTACTCTTCTTACTACTTTAAGTAAACTCTCTAAGAGGTTTTGCATATCTTTCAGTTCAGATAGCAGAGAAGAGTATTCACATTAACTAGAGAAGATATTTATTTCAGTGATTTCTCATTGACTGTACAGTGTCAATTATTATATTATTATATGATTTCTAATTTCTATTATTATTGTATAATTTCAATGATGATTATCTCTCTTTTATTCTTCTGAGTAGAGAGTGAATGTTTTTGAATCTGATTCATCACTCTTATTCTCTTTCTCATAACTCATTTATTCGCATACATGGCATTTATCTGAATGTGAAGTTTTTTCTCAATAAGTAAAACAGTATCAATCAGATGCTATTCTACTCACTACTTTTTCATATACTATTTTTTTTAAGGTGTTTTAGAATCACACTAATATGATAACTATAAATTGCTTCATAGACAGAATTATTATACTCTGAAGAAGTCTGTACTTCTCACTAGTTTTTAGACATACTATCAGATGTAATTCAAAGATTGCTTAAGTCAGTGTATAATTACAGATGTATGCTGAATTCTTACATACATTATCTAAATTAATTAGTGGCTGCTAGTAGACTGACCGCCGGAATCATGAATTTCACATTTAATTCTATTTAATCTGATCTCATACATTTCTTGATGTGAATTTCACTGAGACTAATTATTAAAAAAACATGCAAAGTAACTATATATCAAATCTCAAAATGAAATCATGACTTAGAAAAAATAAGAAAGTGATCTCATTTAATCTCATTTATTCTTATTCTTGACATAAAGTTACTATTTTTAGACATTTTAAGGTTTCTTTTAGACTATTTTTAATTTTTAAAAAGTAACACTTTTTGATAACACTCAAATAAGATTTAAAGTCATTTAAAGCAATAAAAATAATTTAAATTGAGAAGGGAAAATCATGATCTCATTTGAAAAATGTGATAAAAGTAGATAGTAAGTCTCACTGAGACAGTATAAAACTACTATATAATCTTAAAACCATGTAATGAGATCAGTCAAATTGATAATAAGACTATCAAATATTCTGATCCTGGTCTCAGATACGGTCACATAATCAGTCTAGCTGCTAGAGCCTCTTTTTATTTGTAAGTATGTTCAGAAGCGGCCGTGTTATTATTCTGCTGTCATATATTCTTCTGAACCACACTAAAAGTATTCACAGTAGAAAGATAAATATAGAGATTAAATATATAATAGCAT
Source organism: Blastomyces gilchristii SLH14081 (assembly GCF_000003855.2). Classification (NCBI taxonomy): domain Eukaryota; kingdom Fungi; phylum Ascomycota; class Eurotiomycetes; order Onygenales; family Ajellomycetaceae; genus Blastomyces; species Blastomyces gilchristii. The sequence goes on along the minus strand of NW_003101677.1, from coordinate 2,777,994 downwards.
TTAAGCTGAGTTTTAAATAGTATTCATGAACTTCAGTCTGTATAGTTATATATAGCCAAGGCTTGCTCACTCTATTAATTATATGAGAGATAGAAATAGAGGTAAAGAATTCATGAGAAGCGGGATTTCTTACATCTTTTATAAAGATAAAGATAAAAGAATCTTGTTTAGATAAGTAAAATAAAAGCTAACAGAAATAAAAGAAGAGTATAAATTATTCAAGATTTGAAACAAATCTCAAGTAAAAATCTTATTTAATTAAATGTGAAAAGAAAATATTCTCATCTATAATTCAGCTGAAACTAGAATATAATTATTTTAACTCTCATATACAAAGATTTAATAATAGATTTAATTTAACAGAATACTTATTCTGTAATATAAATGAAAATTCTGAGTATATTATAATATATTATACACTATACAATAGTCTCAAAGCCAGATTGAAAGAGAAGTATGATTTAAATTAATTAAATATAAAATTCTTATTCTTAACTGAGATAGAAATAAAATACTTAATAGACTTTCTATTAGAAACTTAAACAGGTATAAGAAAATAACTGAATTCAGAAATATCTGAATATGAAGAGATGAAAATTACTCAGATATAGTCTGTTAAAACAGTCATATACTATCTTTTAATATTTTATTTTATTATAGTCTCTCTTTACTGTACTTTTTCTTTTCTTTTCTGTTCTTTTCTATCTACTTATTTAATGTATCTCTGCCTCGGTGGCTGAATGATTAATGCGGCCACCTGGCAGCGCCTTGGCGTGAGAAACCAAGGCATGTGTAGACTGGCCGGTGGGACCATGAATTTCACATTTGGTCTCATTTGATCTGGTCTCATACATTTCTTGGCGTGAGTCTCACCAGGACCAAGCCTCAAAAAAATCTGAAAATGGACCATTTCTGAGAGAAATGATGTGAAAAATGACCAGATTTAATTCAAGAACAGTGAAATGAAAGTAATTTTCCAGAATAAACTGTGAAAGATGATCATTCTTTCAAAATCAGAATGAGACTGAGACTGAAGCTCAAAATCAGTCTCATTCAGTTCATTCAGTGATTGCTTATATAATCAGAATTTGGTAATGATTATTGATAATGCTCATGAAACAACTAAATACATTCTTGTGCAAGTTTATTCTTCACTTTCTCATGAAAACTACACTTCTCTAATATACTGTGATCAGAGGTATTAAACTGTCTGATAATTTCATGTTTTATAATCATAAGTTTCTTGATTGTTTCTTCTTATAATTGTTCTCAGTGATAGTGATAAATATCTTGACTTGAGTTGAACTTTCACTTCATTTTCACCTCTGTCAATGAAATTGTCAGAATATCATGCATTATCAGTGTAACAGTTGAATATATACTCTCAACAATTTTTCATAACTCTAGAATTGATTTGATGTGTAAATTCATTGAATCATCTTGAAGATAGCAGTCAAATTCAGTTTTACAAGTATGTAGTTTTACCTGATTTTCAGTTGCAATCAATGTATGCAAGTTCTGTTTCAAAGTTAGTATTATAGTTCTATGTAATATGAAGTGTTATCAAAGATTGTTACTTATTAGAGAATTGTATTTCACTGTCTTCATATCTTGAACATCTGCTCATTCAAATCTCTGATAGTTGATATTGTAGTAGTCTCAGACTAATTTGACATATAAGTCTTATTTCTTCTCTGTTCAATCTTGAGAAGTGTAGATATTAACTCAATGAAAGAGATCTAGTAGAGCTGCTACAGTATAGTACTCTGTAAAAGATTGTTCTATTTTGCTGTAGTAATATGTCAGTTTATTTCTTACAGCAACAATAGCCTGTGTTATAGCATCATCTCAGACTGAATTTCTTTTTAAGTGATTCAACTGCTTCTCAAGATAAGTAAATAAACTGTTATACACTCATCAGGCTGACTGCAGCATTAGTGTATGAGTGATTGAGACTGTCTTTATTGTCTTATAAAACTGAAACAGTAAATCAATCATATATTTCAACTGAGTTCACTTCATATCTGAAAGTTTCAATATCTGAATCTTTTCCTGATCAGAGTGTTGCACTCAATGATCAATCATCTGATATAATTGAAGAGTCTGAACAGTCATTTTATATATTGAACTTCACTGTGTTCTAACATTCTGTATCATATTCAGTGATGTGACTGATTTGTTTATTTATTAAATATCATGAAATCATTGTTATTGTTTAGAAGAGATACAAATCACATTAGCAATGTTTCAAATCTATAATATTTAAATTATTAGTCAATCTATTCAAATTAACAGTAGCATTATTAAAAGTGTTATCAAAAGCAATATCAAAAAGTGTTGTCAAAAAACATTATCTTTG
>NW_003101677.1:2770108-2775022 GCF_000003855.2 Blastomyces gilchristii SLH14081 | reverse complement strand
AACTGACAGCAGCATCTCCAGAAGAGCTGTTGATGTGAGAAAAGCTGCAACCTCAGCTACATGTGCAGAGAGTGAATTACTGCAGTAAGTGCATGTGTATGCATGGAAGTAACACTTTTTGATAATACTCAGTCTCTGATATCATGAAAATAGAGTCTCTCTGTGAGATCTGTTTTTATCAGAAGTTGAGAAATCTTATATTCTTCAAGGCCATCTTCACGTGCCTTGTCTGTGAAATTAATGAGAGAAATCATCAATTCCAGCATTCTGCTCTTGATGTTATTTAAGTGACAGCAGAGTCCACCCTGGCCACACTTTTTAAGTGTATGTTTTCTAATTATTCACATTTATACAGATATATACTAATTATTTATTAGGTGATATTAAGACAATGACTCATTGCAGCTGTGTTACTCTCACTGTGAGGAATACACAGTTGATAATGAACATTGTGAAGACTCTGAGAAGTGAGTATTTTGAGAATGCTGCAGCTCTGTGATCTTGATTTTTTTTGTTTTTATTTTTTATTTTTTTCTTTTTCTTTTCTTTTTTTTTTTTTTTTAATGTGATTTTTTCTTGTGTTTGTTTTATTTTTTGTTTTTTGTTTTTTTTTGTATTTTATGTTTTTTTCATAATTAAAATTATATGAATTATGATCTGTGTTCAGAAAAGTAATAATATTTGATAATACTCTCTATTGAATTTTCAACAAATAAGCACTATGTTATGATATTATGTAAGTGAGAAGTGATTTCATAATCTCATTTAATATCATTCTCAATAATGAGATCAGAATGAAAATGTGACTAAGAATTCAAACATATTCTTTATTCAGAACTAGATTTTTATTTGAAAAGTGAATCTGAGATCTTTAATATTTAAAATAATGTGATTTGAAATCAATGTAATGAACACAAATCATGACCAGGAGTAATGCTTTTAGGCAATGTGACAACTGTAAAGTTTGATCCTGGTCTCAGACACGGTCACACGGTCAGTCTAGGCATGTGAGTTCAAAACCCGCAGGGAATACATTAAATCCAGAACTCAAGCACCTCAGGTTTCTAATAAATATAGAGGTGTATAAATCACTTTAATAAAATCACTCTATATTTCTGTGTTGAGAGTCCCGCGGTTAATCAGCCCTTCTATTAGCAGACTCTGATGGTGATTGATGCCTCAGTAGCCTACAGATTATTAGCCCGAATGACACGTTTTTCTTTTTAGAACATTGCATCAATATTTTTAATAAGAGTAGTTCACCTTTTTTCAAAAGACTCTTACTTTTTACTAGAGATATTTCATTTTCCCTGAATCCGCTGATTGGCAGATTTATATACTTTTCAAAAATATGTTCTCTATTGTGAAGAATATCACCTGTTTTTATATATCTAGAAGAAGCAGCGCCATCTCAATATAAGTGATATATCTGTTACTTCAGAGTTCAGCTCAAGATCTAGAATCACCTGCTCTACTAGATGACTTATTGATAGAATAATCACTCACTATGAGAAGGTTTCTGAGTTGTAAGACAAGACTGATATCAGTTTTCATCAGAGTATGAAATTCAATGATGTGACAGTGAAAGTGCTTCAGAATAAAGAAAAGAAGAGTCAATATTTATCTGCAGAATCTGTTCATTTCAACTCAATGAATTCTTTATTATCTCTTATCTCTGAAATGTTAACTTTTAATAATGATCTGAATAAATCTATCTATTACACTGCAGGCAATCTTATAAATCTTATACAGATAATACTATAGAATCAACTGACTGCAGCTGATATCACATAATATCTCACTATATCTGTCTCTGTACAAAGAGATACTATAAGAGATGAGTTGTAAAAATATTAGAAGTCAAATATGTTCTAGATATTATATCAGTGATCACATTTAACACCTCTAATTATAAAGTCTGATATATTGATATATTAACTAACACAGAAGTTATTAATGAAACTGACATTCTATTAAAGACTTAATAAATAAAACAGAGCTTTGAGAAGAAATCTGAGAGCATTCAAATCATCTTCTATTAAAGCAATGGAAATTGAAGCTTCAATTCCACCTCCTGCTATTCGATTTGAAAAGGCCTGTATGAACTATGCTCTGAGAGTCATGAAGATGAGCTCAAATTATATAATCAGAGAAAGAGTCTCTTCTTCATTTCCATCAGTTAACTCAGGAATGAACTGGATTGAAATAGATTTCTTGATTGAAATAAGAATAATACTTTAAAGAAAATGCCCTCTCAACTGTATAGACTATGTTCACTCATTAAGAATCAATTTTCTTCATTAAATGTTGAGAAAATTGATCATGAGAAGATATCTCTCTGAAGAGAAAAGCTGAAATCTCTCATAGACTTACAAATAAGTGAACTATCTAAAGAGAGAGAATATGAACAGCATTTGAAAAAGATCTCTATAATCAATATAAAAGACTCTATTCTGATTTACTCAGATGACTCAAAAAGTGAGAATTTGAAAAGATTAGACACAGGCATTGCTTATACTGAAGATAATATCAATTTTATCTCAGATTTCTGAAATTTAGGCTGTGAATCTAAAGTCTTTGATGCTGAACTATTTGTAATAGTGAAAGCTTTCAAACTCATTGAAATAAAATCTTATAAAAGAGGAAATAGTTTGAAAGAGACATGAATATTCTCTGATAGTCAAGCTGCTTTAAAAAGACTTAGAAATAGTCAGATTCTTAATGATCAAATGAATCTCAAACTGATTTTAAACTCTGTTTTGAAAATTCAAAAGAGAAGAACATCAAAACTGATAATTCATCTGTATTGAGTTTCTGCTCATATGAATATTCATGACAATGAATTGACTGATTCAGCTGCAAAAAAGGGTTCAGAATTAAGCAGATCTATTCAAAAAACAGTGTTCTAGTCTTTCATAAAGAGAAAGATAAAAGAATCTTGTTTAAACAAGTGAAATGAAAGCTGGCAGAAACAAAAGAAGAGCATACATTATTCAAGATTTGAGATAAAATCAAAGTGAAAATCTTGTTTAATTAAATGTAAAAAGAAAATATTCTCATCTATAATTCAGCTGAAACTAGGATATGATTATTTCAAATTCTATATACAAAGATTTGATGACAGATTTGATTCAACAGAGTGCTCATTCTGCAATGTAAATGAAAATCCTGAGTATATTGTAATGCATTGTGCATTGTACAATAGTCTTAGAGTCATATTAAAGAAGAAGTATGATTTAAATCAATTAAATATGAGGTTCTTATTCTCAACTGAGACAGGAATTAAATACTTAATAGACTTTCTATCAGAAACTTAAGCAGCTATAAGAAAATGACTGAATTCAGAAGTATCTGAATATGAAGAGATGAAAACTGATTAGATATAGTCTGTTAAAACAGCTATATACTATCTCTTAATAATTTTATTTTGTTATAGTCTCTCTTTACTGTACTTGTTTCTTTCTGTTCTTTTCTATCTATCTATTTAATGTGTCTATCTTTAAGACTATGTTCTCTTTTCCTTTGTCATGATATTTTCAAATGATTTCAAAGTATCAGAAGATGTTGAAATACTGCAATTTGTAAACAGTTTTTGTATTCTGAGCTGAAATTTTCTGATTTTGCATATCTGAAATTGATAAATGTATAATAGTTGACTCTATAGATATAGGAAAAACCCTGAGAACTAAAGATTCTCAGGTAGATGTCATAGTCTCTGACTGCATACATCTATAATTGAAGAATAATAATAATAATAATAATAACAACTTATCAGATTTGAGATAGATTTGCTGAAAACACTTATCTGCATAATTGAGAATAGTTTATACAGTCTGAACTCTGCAGTGAAGATCTGATATAATTACTTAACAGCTCTGTTAAGTGATCTTGAATTTGCAGTCAGTATCTATAATCTGATACTCTGATATTATATATTCAGATATCATTTCTATATAACAGTCTATATTAATGATTTTAACATCATATCCGAAGTTTCTGAAAATGCTGATTAACTAGTGAGTATACTCCGTGAGAAATTGAAAGTCAAGAATTCACATTAATTAACTAAGTATTTAAGCATGAAAGTTAATTATTCTGACAGAGAAATTGATTTGATACATTATTAATATATTAAATATCTTGTTAAAGATTTCTATCTTAATAATGCAGTTATTATTAAAATACTGATAAAGAATGAATTCTATATTAATAATTTCTCAATATCTGAGAAAGAGACTGATTTCATAATTCAGTGATATTAGTATAATGTGAGCTGCTTGCAATATATTGCAGTTAAAACATGTTCTGATATTACTCATACTGTCTTAGTACTTACTCAACAGAATGTTAATTTAATATCTTCATATTGAAAGACTCTGTTACATGTTATACATTATTTAAAAGAGATAATGAATTTAAGTATTTTCTATAAATGCAGTCTGTATAAGAAGTTTATTCTCACTAATTCTTCTATTCTCACTGATTCTTCTATTTCTATTAATTCTTCTATTCTCTCTGATTCTTTTAATAATTTCTACTTACTCTTCAGCTACTCAGATTCTGATTGAGCAGGCCTCTTGAATAATAATAGAAAATCAATATTCAGCTATATTTTTGAGCTTGTAAGCAGTCTGATTTCATGATATTCAGTGAAGTAATCTTGTGTATCTCTAAGTTTTAATAAGACTGAATATATAACTCTTAGTAAGACAGTCTGCAAAGTAACATAAATCTGAAATCTTATAATTAAGCTTAGCTTCATTATTATGTCTCTGATACAGATTCTCACTGATAATAAAAATATTATAGATTTTATAAAGATAGTAGTTATTATAACTTAAAGTAAGTATATTAACATATATTTTCATTTTTCATATTAACAGTTGAATCAGAGAATTATTAATTTAAAATATA
>NW_003101677.1:2767390-2768780 GCF_000003855.2 Blastomyces gilchristii SLH14081 | reverse complement strand
CCCACTCAAATGCAGCTGATGCTTCTGGAGCAGCAGAATAAACGTCGCCTGCTCATGGCTCGTCAGGAGCAAGACAGCATTACCCGAGGCGATGGTCAACCAGGCATGCCTGGGCAGCCTAACCTACCCCCCGGCACATCCCCGCAGGGCAGTCGGGCCGGCGCATCCCCGAACCCGAATGATCAGATGAAGAGAGGCACCCCGAAGATGCCTCAGTCTGGTCTACCTGGCTCTCCTTCTGTTGGTGATGCGATGGCCCAGGGTCGCAGCTCTCCTGCGTCAATGAACTTTGGTGGCCAGATGCCGCAAGAAATGGGCGGGGCATTTTTCATGAACAAGAATATGCCAGAAGGTGTCGTTCAGAATGGAATGAGACCGCCAAGTTCGAACCCGGCATTCAGCGGCCCTCAAATGGCCCAACCTATGGATGCCATGTCGCGACCGCAAGGGCCTGGCGCTGCTGGCAATCGAATGCCAAGTGGCAACTGGCAGGGCCAAGGACCCCAAGGGCAACCCATGATCCAACAGCAGCAAGTGGGTCAGCCGCCCCAGCCTGCGGGAACCCCACAAGAGCGCAACGCTATGCCACCTCCTCAAGCGCCCCCAGCCGGCGTCGCTGGTGCAGGCCGGGCACAACCTTCCTCTCCCCAATCTGGGGCGGCTCCTCCAACTCCACAGCAGTCCAATAAGCCAGCTCCCAAGGGGAAGAAGGAACCAAAGGAAAATCCAAGAAAGGTGAGGAATACATGATGTGATATTTTAAGGTTTTAATTGAAGCTAAGCTAATAAGCTATTTTTTTTTCTTTTTACCAGCGGCCTCCAAAGAAACCGTCTACAGCCAACGCGTCGAATACCGCCGCGACTCCATCGTCGGAAGCCGAACCACCCCCAACTCCCACGCCACCTACTCCTATCACCCCTGTCCATCCGAACTCATTCAACAAGAACACGACGAACCCAACTACAAACGCTCCCCAACCCACCTCCGCACCCGCTGCGCAAAATCTTATTCAACAACAACAAGATCCTAACCAGACATTCGACATGAATCTTTCAGATGTAAGCCTTGAATCTCTTCCCTTATCCCCCTTCACCTTTGGACTTCCTTACCTTGCTAAATCTGGACAAATTCAATAGACCAACAATTACAACCTCGACTTCACCGCTTTGGACAATCCGGATATCCTAGAGAACTTCGACTTTGACTCGTTCCTAAACACAGATGATCCGAATGGATTCGGTTTCGACCCGAATATCCCATACCCGGCCGATGGTGTTGAAGCGGGTGCTGGAGATGGCTTGTAAACTTTTCTCTCTTTTCTTCTCTCTTCTATTTCTTCTCTCTAGGCTGGGGGTGCGTTCTTTTTGATTGATTGACTGATTGACTAAA
>NW_003101677.1:2697196-2767290 GCF_000003855.2 Blastomyces gilchristii SLH14081 | reverse complement strand
CTCCTGAACATTATAAAAAGGCGCTGTCCGATGCCTTTCCTTCCTCCAACAACAGCAGACCCCGAGCGGCGACTTAATGTAGACGGGGAGAGATCTAAGAGATAAGCTACTAGAAGTTTCTGCCGGATAGTATAACTATAGGCGATAGGGAAATGAAGAAAGAAAGGAAGGAGGAAAGAAAGAAGAAAGGCAAGGGATATAAATAAAAGAATAAATAAACAACCTGGGGAAAGCAAAAGCGAGAAGGAGTGAAGTGTATGTAGTAGTAGTAGCAATCTATTTATATACCCACCGCGACAACGACACGCCAGAAGTCGTGGATATTTTTTATTTGTCCTTTTCCCACCACAAAGCACGGATTGTTGATGATTGTCTTTTTCTTCTTCTTCTTCTTCTTCTTCTTCCTCTTTGGCTTCCTATTTTAACTTCTTTCTCTCCCCCCATCTGTCCATTCTGTGTACGTTATATTATTATTGTGAATAATTGTATAAATAAACGTCCAAATAACAATCCCCCTTAGTTACCGTTGGTCATCATCATCATCCCCACCAAAAGAGCCCACCAGCAACCTATGAACGATTAACTTTCCCTCACAAGCCATCCCCAATAAAAATAACCTCTCCATCATCACTTTACAAACCCTATATACCTACCTACTTCTCCTCTCCCTCGCTTCAACCAAAAACCTTGCCAAGCCCCCCGTGACGAGGAGTTCTGCGGCCGCGGGTTGATCTGGGACCGGGAAAATCGATAATCCGACCCGGCCGCCCACCCATTGCGCACTGTGTACCTCCCGCCTATCACCACTACCTCCACGCCCTCTGCCACGCTCATCGCGCCTCCTTAACCACCGTCTGGCCTTCCTCCCACCGCTTATCTCCACTGCCTCCACCACGCCAAACCGCCCTTCTCCTCCTCCACCACCTTCGACACACCCAACCTCGCTCCCTCTCCATCACCACCGCCATCGCCATCGCCATCGCCATCGCCATCGCCATCGCCATCGCCATCGCCATCGCCATCGCCATCGCCATCGCCAGTCTCCCTCCCCCTCAGCTACCTACCCGCCCGCTGCTGGAGCTGGAAATAGAAAATACCATCGCGGATGTGACTCGCAGTACGCGGGGTCCGCTGCTTCTCTGGTCGTCCGTCCGTCTGTCTGTCTGACTGACTGCTACTGTTCTAGCAAGTAGGGCTTCTTTTTGACTTCTGACTTCCCTCCCTCTCCGCCCACAGCGACAGGAAGATCTCCCTCTTCCCGCTTTCCCTCGCCTCTGCCAGCCATATCCACGTCTTCTCCACCCCCCACAAACTTTCTCCTGCCGTCTACTCTTCTTCTCACCTCCTCCTCTCCTCCTCCGCCTGCCTCATCTCCTCACACCACGCTCCTCTTTCTTTGTCCAGGCTTTTCGCCCCGGGAGGCTCAAACTAGACCTTAGACTACGCTCCCGACATACACACCACTCTTATTCCCTTGCTCCCTCCCTCTATCCTCCCAGGTACACCCTTCACTCACTCTCCACTCCATATCGCACTACACCACACTACACCAATCCGCACATTATCCTCTTTTTCCCACATTATTCTATGCCGTTTATCCAACTAACTCGCGCTTGCTCTCGTTTTAAAGGGTTCTCCTTATCTCCAGCCCTGCCGTAAAGCGCACGCAGACCAACCGCAACCGCGCCGCTGCCCTTCACTGTCTTCCAACCTCACCAACCCTCTCGCGCAAAAGTCGGTCGTGCACTGTAACAATATCCCGTCTTAGCTATTCCGTTGACTATACCAGGACTCAAAAGTCATCGCATTTTGCCATACCCGTTGCTTCTCTTTCGCTTTCTTTTCCTTTCCCCCCCCTGGACTCCCCACCCAACCAACGCTTTGGAATTGATGCTCCAAATCTGAAAAGGAACGCCTCTCTGAAATCGCGTCGTCGCATCCAACCTCATTCGTTCGTGGTGATCATCGTGCAATTCACCTCTACAGTCTAGTTTAACAGTTCTGAAATATTTTCGTACAAAATTCTTCGCTGTCGTCTCCGAAAGCGTCTTTGTTCGCTCAGTCGATCCTTCTCTATCCTCCACATTACGACACACCGACTGGTGCTGCTACTACTATTACTCTCTCCGATCGCCCTACTTATTTTCCTCAAATCCCGTGCCTTTTTCATCGTCTCTTCTCCTATTACTCACAGTCCCTGTTTTGGGGAGCGCTACCAAACAAAGACGTCGATTGGGAGAGGTTTTACCTCACGCTCTGGACAAGAGTGCCAAGTTGGCTGGCCTAACTCGCTCCAACTATGAATCAGATGAACGTCGCTGGGATGAACCCGGGAGCAGGCGGTCCCGTCGGTGGCATCCCCATGATGAACAACGGCTCGTCAGCCCCGCGCAGTGATCCCAACGGCCAGAGTCTTCAGGGAGACAATATTGTGCAATTAAACACCTATATCTACGACTATTTCCTCAAACGCGGTTATCATGATTGTGCAAGAGCCCTAATACAAGATGAATCGTTTACCATGAGCACTTCTCCCGCCTCCAAGTTGACTCCATCACACCGCCGCGATGGAGAAATGAATGGCGTTGACGGTGATGCAATGGCCACGGAGTCCAAGGACGATGTGAATAAACAAAGAATACCTGACGACCTTCCGCGACCAAATATACCTCCAGGCCCTGGCGGAGACTTACAACAAACCCCTTTTCTCCTCGACTGGTTTAACCTTTTCTGGGATATTTTTTTGGCCCAACGGAAACGAAGTAAAAACCCGGACGCGATGCATTATGTCCAACAGACCCAGGTATGTCTTTACATATATATATTTACTTTTCTTTGATAATACTAATTGAAATAATGCGCTGCTTTTCAGCAATTGCTGCGCATGCAAAACCAGCAAATGTTGCGCCAGTCGCAAATGATGCCTGCGCAATATAACATGCGCACAGCCCGTACTGGCATGATTCCTGCCAATATTCAAAAGACCATGATGCAGAACCCAAATATGTACGTTGATAATCTTTTTTATACGGGTAATGTCAAAAATTTCTCTCCTCTCGTGAGACTAACTGTCGGACAGGACGCCCCAACACATGGCGCAGCTGCAGAAAAATCAACAAATGCTGCATCATCAGATGCAACGTGAACCTTCTGAGATGGAAATGAACGGCCATCGACCTCAATCGCCGTCGTCTGCCGAAAACGCTCCATCACCTTCGAAGCGTCCTCGTTTAGACGGCTCGCAGGTAAATGGAATGCAGATGGCACCAAATGGGCGTGGGCAGGGCCAAATGCCTGGCCGTCCAGCCCACCAGGCCAACGCGATGTTGATGCAGCACGGGATCAACCCGAACAACTTGACTCCTGCACAGTTCAGTTCGTTCCAGGCGCAAAATCCTTCTGTACAAGCAAAATCTCTCCAGGTATATAATCAAAGCATGGCTCTACATAACAATCGCTCAGCAATGAATAACCAGGGTATGCCGAATGGCTTAATGAATCCCGGAGTCATGCCAAACCAAGGTGACACCATGCCCATGCATGATGGTCAGCTCTTGCCAATGCAAGAATATTATGGCGCAAACGGCCAAATGGCGCAAGTTCCGCGACCACAAATGCAAACGCCTGGCTCCGGGAATCATGCCCTCCAAGATTATCAAATGCAGCTGATGCTTCTGGAGCAGCAGAATAAACGTCGCCTGCTCATGGCTCGTCAGGAGCAAGACAGCATTACCCGAGGCGATGGTCAACCAGGCATGCCTGGGCAGCCTAACCTACCCCCCGGCACATCCCCGCAGGAAGTCGGGCCGGCGCATCCCCGAACCCGAATGATCAGATGAAGAGAGGCACCCCGAAGATGCCTCAGTCTGGTCTACCTGGCTCTCCTTCTGTTGGTGATGCGATGGCCCAGGGTCGCAGCTCTCCTGCGTCAATGAACTTTGGTGGCCAGATGCCGCAAGAAATGGGCGGGGCATTTTTCATGAACAAGAATATGCCAGAGGGTGTCGTTCAGAATGGAATGAGACCGCCAAGTTCGAACCCGGCATTCAGCGGCCCTCAAATGGCCCAACCTATGGATGCCATGTCGCGACCGCAAGGCCCTGGCGCTGCTGGGCAATCGAATGCCAAGTGGAACTGGCAGGGCCAAGGACCCCAAGGCAACCCATGATCCAACAGCAGCAAGGTGGGTCAGCCGCCCCAGCCTGCGGAACCCCACAAGAGCGCAACGCTATGCCACCTCCTCAAGCGCCCCCAGCCGGCGTCGCTGGTGCAGGCCGGGCACAACCTTCCTCTCCCCAATCTGGGGCGGCTCCTCCAACTCCACAGCAGTCCAATAAGCCAGCTCCCAAGGGGAAGAAGGAACCAAAGGAAAATCCAAGAAAGGTGAGGAATACATGATGTGATATTTTAAGGTTTTAATTGAAGCTAAGCTAATAAGCTATTTTTTTTTCTTTTTACCAGCGGCCTCCAAAGAAACCGTCTACAGCCAACGCGTCGAATACCGCCGCGACTCCATCGTCGGAAGCCGAACCACCCCCAACTCCCACGCCACCTACTCCTATCACCCCTGTCCATCCGAACTCATTCAACAAGAACACGACGAACCCAACTACAAACGCTCCCCAACCCACCTCCGCACCCGCTGCGCAAAATCTTATTCAACAACAACAAGATCCTAACCAGACATTCGACATGAATCTTTCAGATGTAAGCCTTGAATCTCTTCCCTTATCCCCCTTCACCTTTGGACTTCCTTACCTTGCTAAATCTGGACAAATTCAATAGACCAACAATTACAACCTCGACTTCACCGCTTTGGACAATCCGGATATCCTAGAGAACTTCGACTTTGACTCGTTCCTAAACACAGATGATCCGAATGGATTCGGTTTCGACCCGAATATCCCATACCCGGCCGATGGTGTTGAAGCGGGTGCTGGAGATGGCTTGTAAACTTTTCTCTCTTTTCTTCTCTCTTCTATTTCTTCTCTCTAGGCTGGGGGTGCGTTCTTTTTGATTGATTGACTGATTGACTAAATTTTTCTTTATTATTTTCCGCTTAATTTTTCCTTCTAATCCTTTGGTTATTCCTCTGGTTACCTTACTCTTTCCGTTCTGGCTTCTGCCATTTTTTTCTCCATTTTTTTTTACCCATCATTTAATCATTCTCCTTCTCTTATTGTTCATGTATGTGTGTGCTTGTGTTGTTGTGTATGTTCGTCTGTGTGACTCCTCTTCCTTATACTTCGTTACATTTCCTTTCTGTTTTTGTTATATCTTTAAAAGAGAACGAGTTGGAAACCTATACTACCTACAACAAGAACTACTGCAGCTGCAGCTACTACAAGTAAAACGAGGAGAGAAAAGAGGCAAGCAAAAACCCCCGGCGATTCTCGATCCTTCTTTTTTTCTTTTTTTCTTTTTTCTTTTTTTCTTTAACTTCTCTGATGGTTGAAATGTGGAAAAAGAATCTTGATTTCCCCCTCCCTGCATTAGTATTATTTCCCCATGTTCTGCTTTTTTTAATGGCTTTGTTTTTGGATTCTTTTTTCTACGTGTGTTCTCAACAAATTCATACCCTGGATTTTTGCAATTCCTTTTCCTTTTCCTATCGTTTAATTCCATTATTATCTTTTGTCTTTCCTGTTTGACTCGTTCCTTTTCATGCCTTAATTGTGTCATGCTATACTCTTTCCTTATTTTTCCTACTTTCTTTTTTTTTCCGTTTTCTTCCATAATTTAAATCATCTGTTTAATCATCTCTCTCTCTCTCTCATACTTGGTTTTAAAATAATTTCTTCTCTTGTCTTGGATTCTTGCTCTTCTTCTATTACTTTGCTACTTACTCCTGAGGACCGCTTCTCTTATTTTGCCTCCATTCACATAACTATCTTCACTTTAACAAACTCCACTTTTCGTCTCCTACTTCTTTTTTTTTTAATGAAACTTTTTTTCATCATTGTTACTGATATTATTACAAGCCATACCATAAGAACCTTGCTTTTGACATTCCCCCCTCATTCTGTCTCTACGTTTTAAAATTATGTTCTTATAACAAGTGCATTGCCTGTTTTACTATTATCATGATCATTACATTGCACATCTACTTTGAAAAATGTACGTGATCAAACTCAGACTCCATCTCAATCAAACTGTTTCCATTATTATTTTCTTGCTCTCTCTGTCTCATCTCTGTCTGTCTCTCTCATTTATACCTCTCTCCTCCTTTCCTCCTTCCGTTTACCAAGTCGCCCGCCCGCCACTTTCCACGCCGACGTTATGTCATTTGTAAACCGCCGATCCCCTGAAATATCATCCATCTCAGTTTTACTCTGCTCGATCATTATTCTCATTCTTTTTGCTTCTGTATTGTTATTAGTACTATAAGAACTCACGCAAAGAGTGATTATCCTAAAAACAAAAAAAAAAAAAAAAAAAAAAAAAAAAACTCGTAGGACAGAAACTAGTCGAAAAAGCCCTGAAGGGAAAGACAGAAGGGGTCAGTCATTCACTCATTCTCTCGTAAAAAAGCAAGTCCCTTCCAAGCGCTCTTAGCCCCCCTCCCCATCCTCACCTAACCTCGCCCGTCCACATAATCCCACCCTCCTCCTCATCCTCCTTGAATTTCACAGACCCTTCCAACTCCAAGGGAATGAAATCACACCTAGCATCCGAACCAAACCGATCAACCGCAGCACCACCCTTTCCAAAATCCACATTAACCCCCGAATCTAACATACCTGCAGCAGCTGAAGCAGCCATTCCCTCCCACCTGCTAATATTTTCCCCAACCTTCTGCCCCGGATCCTCCTGCTCCCAATCCTCATCCTCCCTAACCATCCTCATCAGATACCCAACCACCTGCACAGCACACTTCTCCTTAGCCATCTGCGTCGATTCAACATACTTGGTCCACCCAATATTACCAACCCGCGCAAGGAATGGATCATTTGGGAACCGCGCCGCCGCGCTGAAAAGCAGAGCAGTCCCGTCCGCCTGTCCTTCCAACGGGGTTATGTGATATTCTGGCAGTTCCATGGATAAAAGAAAGCATATCTCTATTGCAAAAAAAGAAAATTGTGCGTGAGGGGGTGACAGCTACCGGAGAACACCCCGTCAGGGACGATCCGGCGGCAGACACATCGTAAAGCAAAAAGTCAGTAGACGGGCTAAAGGCTGTAATGGGGTTTGGAAGGGTTTACTTTCAACACGCTCGCACGGATTCGAATATTTCTTCGTCATCAACTCAAGGTCTCCAGGCCATATTTTGTGGCTTTTCGTCTCCGATGACGGGAGTACTACGGTTGGCAACCGCCGACTCGTCGTAGGAATCGGCAACAAGTTGGCGTTCTTTCCATTATCCTTCTTCTTGCCCTTTCTAGCCATCTCACCCACTTGCTTTGTTGGCCCAGGTGGCAGCAGAACAGCCCTGGGCGCAGTAGGCACACCTGGGTCGCCAGACAACAGTCGGTTTCTGCCCACATGTCGTTTCCGCATAGCCTGGGTAATCTGTTTTGTCATGTTAGCTATGGAATCGGATGGAAACCTCCCGCTGCGAAAAATAGAATAGTGTGGTTCTTCCCTGTGATTGAAGTGATGGTTTCTGAACATGTGTAGTAATAGTTCCACCACTGAAGCTGTTCGCAAGTAAACCACCCGCAAGACCAACCCCTTGAAACAATGGCATAATCTCGGGGCCGGTGATTAAAAGACAATAAAGAGCTGCATGAGCAGAAGCATGTATAGCCTCAGTTGCAGTTTTATAGAACTTATTGGCCCCGAAGCAAGATACCCCTCCAACCTCTACTTCATACCGGAACCCTTCCTCGTGCGCATATTTCGTATAAATAGGACGGTCCAGTTTGTTCTGTTGGCAATATTCTATGTCAGGGACATAACGCAGTTAGTTTCCATGCTGCGTATCAGAGTGGAGGTAACATTTTCCAGAAGAAAGGGACCAAATATTATGACGATTATTATTATACCCTGAAGCAAAGCCGTCCAAATCCATACCCCAAGCGTCACCTTTGGGCCCGGAAGCTCAGGCAAAATCCAACCGGAATACTTCTCCTTCAAGCTCTCCAGAGCATCACGGCACGTCTCAGCCTTAGCAACAAATTTATCCTCAGAAGCCTCATCCTTCGAAGCCGCTGTCGCTGTGTCCCAGTACATGAGGAATGCTCTCCAATTTCCCCCAGCAATTCTCTCATAGCTGAAATGCGGGAGCAGGCTGGCCACGACGGATAGAACACCAAAAGTAAAAGACAGCCGCGTTGAGATCAATAGAGTCAACATCCAAGTCCCCAAATTTTAGGTTCTGAGGCTGGGGCTCCTCGACAGCTGCTGCCGCAGCGGCAGCCAGCACGTCATCAGCAAGGTCAGATTCCAGCCTTCCCCTGGATTCAGAGTCATTATGGCGGCCGCCATCAACGCTGCTGCTCCCGGACATCCCAAGAACGGCGTTGTGGTCTTGAGATGTCTGAGATTGGGGGCAAGGGCACCCCGATAGCATATGTGTTGGACGAGCTATTATCCCTGCACATCCTTCTATGTTTCCAAAGGAGCTGATCACGCCAGCCGGGGAATATGTCTGCATCGAGGCCAGCCCAGGAAACCCAGTACTGCTGGCCTTGGGAAATGTAGGACTAGGTGCAAAGCTTGCAAACCCAACCTCTGCCAGGGGCGAATGGGTTGTAGGTCCGACATTTTCCTGGCGAGCAACCCAGCCAACAATCCCCAAGGGATGTGGTGGTAGTGGGGGAGGAGGTGCTGACCCTCGTGAGCTATCGCGGGGGATAACACACTCGAGTGCCGGGTTGTGCGGCATCGAGGTCGAGGTCGCGGTATGAGGTTTTGAGGTATTGTTCATTTGGCAGGATAGGACGCAAGGTTTAGCCGGGGCAAGGGATTTTTCTTCTAGAGATTGATGTTGGTCCCTGGCCACTGACACTGATGACGCATTGTTTAGGGATCTATGAATTTCATTAGTCGCATCTTGTTTAAGGGCATTTTCTGCACTATCATTGGTCTGGATATTTCGAACATCGCCTAAGGGAGCGGCATATTGAGAGCCCATGTTAGAAGGTGGAATTGAGCCAGAGGCTAAGCTGTGAATCATGCAATATAACTGTTGGTATCAAAAGAAATGAAAGGGAAAAAGTATAAAGAGGCAATGGTTATTACTTAGAACATTGACAAGTTGAAGAGAGAAAGGCAGCAGGTCTGGTGACGGGATCTCCCTGGCATAATTCAGGTGAAGAGGCAATTGATATAGGACGCGACCAATTCGCCCGCAGCAACAAAACAAACAATAAGGGACTAAAAAAAGCAGCAGCAACATCCGCACGCTAGACATCTCCCGGAGAAACAGCAATGCGATATCAAGCGAACGAGATGATCTGATATGGGCGGCAAGCACATTCCATATTTCTAAGGATTGGTTGCTGGGAGACAAACGGCCAAGGGGCTCGGCGGAAAAAAGCGTCCCTTATTCCCTCCAGGCGAATAAACAGGAAGACAGGAAGCCAGCACAGGGAAGAGGGGAAGGAGATACCAGGAGTCTCTTCTGTAGGAGACTCAATTACCTGGATTGCGGCACAATAACAAAAGGAACCACCAAAAACATACGAGAAACCACGCCCGCATTACACCCCACCTGCTAAGTGTTAAAAGCCCTCAACGAGGGATAGAGCTCTGTAACTGCTGCTTTACATTTCCCCAACGGATAGCTGTTCCGATACGGCCCTAGCTAGACCATAAGACTAGAAGTGGGAAAGAGAGGGAAAACAAATAAACAGAATAAAGGGAAAACGAAACCACAAAAAAGACTGGCAAACATGAATTCTGCTAACTTGGTCAATACCATAGAATGGTCTTTCCGTTTTGAGGTGTGCTGCTGATATCGAGTAGTGTAAGAGTGACGCTGTATCAGTAATCCTATACCCCTCCATCTGGTATAGTCTTATATTGCTAGCTAGACTTGTAAAAGTTCCAGGGGATTGTTAGCTAACAATTACAACCAACTAGAACCATTTACCCCGACGCCTCTGTTTCTCGTCTTGTGGCAGTGACTCTTGTTCTTGCCTCCAGAGCTTCTTCGAGTGTCGACCGGGGGCTCAAGTCTTTGGCCTCCAGGCGGGATATTTTTTTGGTAGGTGAAGGGCTGCCGGATTCGGTGTCTTCTGCAATTTCCACTTGTTCTGAAGTACCCAACCTTTTGCGTTTCGATTCAGCGGATGCAGTAATGCTACTCTGTGATCTTCTGACCGTTTTCGCGCTATTCGTGAGTACTCTATTAGAGCCATAGAGCGGTGTGTCTACCTCGCTCCCAGTACCCTCCTTCTTCCCTTTCACCTTTGGGTTTGGGCTGAGCAGATTTGACGGAAGCGGTGCATTTTCGCTCCCAAGACCTTCATCGCTATCTGATCGGGGACTCGATCCCGAAACAGCCCGTACTCCTGGCTGGGACAGTTCTTTTAAAGCTCCAGGGCGACTTGGATGTTTCGAATGGGACCGACGAGCTCGAGATTCTTTAGCCGCACACTGCTTGGACGCCATGGGATGAGCTGAAGATGGTGTGTTTGTCGGTGCATGAGTTCCACTGGTCAATTTCCCTGGACTCAGTGCCTCGATCAGCTGGTTATACTGTTCATCATCAATCGGTGCAATAGCACTAGGCTCTTTACTGTGCTGTCCGAAACTGATGCCTGTCATGTTAGATATTGCTCGGCTGCTATTGGAGCTTGATGCAGCATAGTCTGGCATTGACACGTCGTCCAAGGTTGAGCGGGAACGCCGACTGAGACCCGGCTCCCTGAAAGAATCAATGAAGGGGTCCTGGACTACAGGTTGCAAAGGCCATCTAGAGTCCCTCGCCGGTAATGCGGGCCGTGCCCAAGACGTCTGAGGAGTAGGATAAAGCCGCTGGGGCCAGGTTGTGTATTGCGAGGAGCGACTAGCGTCCGAGATACCAATTCCACGAGGCTCTGGGCGAGTTGGAGAGTGGGAGTGAGCATCTTCATTTTCCCTAATACCACCATAGTCGACCCCAAGATGGTATTTGAAACTGGGGCGTGAGGCCTGATGCCACATTCCCGGGTTTGGCCAGGCTAAATTCGAGCCTTCCAAAATATCTGTGGTGCCATGATAAGTTTATGTCCAAGTGTAGTGGCTGGGTACGGACGCGGCTTACTCAACGGAGCATGTTGGAAAGAGAAGAAAACGAGATTCCTAACTCTTTCGAATGGGGGATTTCGATTGGGTCGAGAAAACCCTTCCGCAACAACAATTTTGATACGGCCAAACTCTTCCCCGGCTTCCCAGTGGCTCTGTTGAAGCATCTCTTCATGGAACGCCGGGAAGTGTAAACAATCCTGGTCGCCATTTTTGTCGACATCTGGTACATAAAGTGTTTAGCTATGAGCAAGCTTCGCAAACGGCGTATATCATATTATTGATCGACTTACGAGAATTGGAATCTATATTTGCCATTAACAAGGCCATAATCAGAACAAAAAACATAATAACACATAACACAGGATATAACGTACCGATAACTTGAGGCCACCCAGTCCTCTGGTTGGTCAGACTCCCACTTAAGGGGGTTAAAGAAGTAAAATTAGTACAAGATGCCTGGTGGATTTTGAAATCATCAGATTTTACACACGCAATAAATATTCCATCAATAAACACCCGCATCTCAAACATGACAGAGTCATCCGGCTGCATCAGGCTCTCCATCATCCTCGTGGGAGCCGGCTTCTTCCAACTATGGATAGAAATCCTAAACGGACTGTTGCGAGACATGCTAGGGACAAAGGTCGTCAAGATAGGAGTGTAGCCAATGATGCCCTGGGCATAACTTGGCTGAAGAGGGTGGGAGGAAGCAGTGACCAAAGATTCGATATGCATGTAGGGAGATTCTACGGAAGGGGTTTACCCCCAGAGGAAAATTCGCTCAGTTTTCAGTCGTATAGACGCCATGCAGAGAAGAAAATATAAAAGAGACGGAGGACGGTAACTAACCACTGTCCCTAGTCACGAAGCATTGCGTCTTGAATTCTTGAATGGGCACCTTCGAACCGTCAGGGAAAAGGAGGACGTCCCAGTTCTCAAAACGCATGGTTAGAGGCTTTAATAGGCGGACCAACTGATCTTTCTTTTGCTGTTTCTGCGACTGGGGAGGAATGGACACAAAGTTGCTAGGAACTGATACAAACAAACAGACGCTGAGCAAAAGCGGAGCTCCCTCAGAAAGCCAGACTCCTATCCGTAGGCTATGAGATAGTGGTGAACGGTGGGATGGGGAGATAATGGGGAGGAATTGGAAGAAAAAAGAGAAGAGAAGAGAAGAAGCAAAACAGTAAACAGAGCAAATTCCTCCTTTCTTTATGTGGAAGTCCCCCATGTGTCGGCGCCGTGCAAGACGAGGAAGGCATCCTCGTCGCCCAGTGTCAACTCTGGCAGTTGCTTCCCCATACCGGGCTGCTCCTGTGTTCCATTTCCAGTATACTCCAACCCAGGGAGGGAGGCAGTATAGTCACTCCCGAATAAACAGGAAGACGGTGAAGACGGGGAAGACGGGGAAGACGGGAAAGGGAGGACATGCTGGACATAGCAGCAAGCTACTCCCATGTAGCATCCTTCCTTAGCCTCAGTCATAACCAAGCCATCACTCACTATAACTATCTCTAACGTAAAACCTCCATCCAGGTTAGCTATGCTCAAATCAGATCGATATTCACTGCAACACACGCGCTTAACCTGCGACTCTATAGCCAGGGATACTACTTACTGTTGATTTTTACAGTGGCTACCAACGTCCTAACTCATAAAATGTTTTTGTAGCACACAAGTGACAAGCCTTGATGTGGTAATTATTGCAGAGCTAGTTGACATTAGCAAACAGCAATTCTACAGACAGATTACAATATATTAGAATTGAATATTTTCATCATCATTCTGCTCTGTAATAACTTAAATAAATAAAAAAAAAACACTTATATAACTTATAAACTATTCAATCATTTTTAATGAATTTAATAGTTATTTTTAACAGACTGTGAACATGATTTAAGTTTCTTTGAAAAGAAATATTCTCACAGTGTAAGTATTTAATCTCAATGTTTTTAATATTAAATAACTTAATACTATCATCTCTAATCTGATATTTGAAAAAATAGATTGAAATTAAAATTATAATAATAGTAGTAAATTATTTATAAAGTGGAAAATTCTATTTAATAATTATAATAATTTTTTTTCTTTTTTCTTCTTTTTCTTCGTCTTCTCTTTCATTTTCTTTTACACTTTTATTTTTATCTTTTTTTTTTATTTTCTTCTTTTTCTTCTTCTTTTTCTTGAAATTGATGATTAAGTTGTTTAATTATATATTAACTTATTATTAATTTATGCTTGAATTCATAGTATAAACTTACTTAAATAATGAAAATAATAATTTTTTATATCATTATAATAATAGCTGATATATATAATTTTAAAAATTAATATAATTTATAAATAAGTTCTCACTTTAAATATAGTAATTATAATATTTTTTAATAATTATTTTTTATAAATATAGTAGTACTCTGTGCAGTGTTCTAATTAATAAAATAATTTAAATTAATTATAAAAACTGTATAAATCTACAGCTATATTCATACAGAATATAAAAAAGAAAAAAAAATTGCAGTGAATTTTTTAATTATAAAAGCTATATAAATCTATAATTATATTTATATAGAAGAAAACAGAATATGTATAAAATTAATATAAATTATAAATGAAGAAGAATTAAATCTTTGCAGAGATAAATTATATTACACTTTTATAAAAAGTATTTTATTATATTATAGTAGTAGTAATTACAGTTATAAGAAATCTTACTTTTTACAGATTTATTACTTTTATTTCTATCTCTTATATAACTAATAGAGTTAGCAGCTATTAATTATATATAAGTATATAAACTGAAATATAATGACAATGAAAGATTAATTAATTATATATTAATTTAACCGCGTAGTATTCTATAGATGTGTGAGTTATGTAATCTTATATAGAGTATTCAGTTAATACTCTCTCTAATTACAAGCACTTAACTTTCAAGTACGTGCTAGCTGATATAAATATTATATACAAATCTTATCTAGTTATTTCATTAATTCTTTCTCTTTAAAGATCTCTTATATAATGTTAGTTAATCTCTAACTTCTAGCTTTAATATCTTTTATTCTTACTTCTTTTCTCTCTGAAATTTCTTCATAATAATATTCTGCATATATAGTCTAAAACATCTTTCTTATCTTATAAGTTCTGACTCTGACTTTAGTTATGACTCTTCTGACTTTGATATTAATATAACTTCTAACTCTGATAAGCAGTCTTAGTCAATTATTAAAGAATTGATCGAATATTTATATAAAGTAGATCTTAAGCATTTAATAAAATGAATTACTAGATTATAGTTGAGAATAAAACTGATTTAATTATATATAAAGAAGATTAAAATATATTATACCTTTTACAAAGAGCTTTTTCATGCCTCTTATTAAGATTATTATTATTATTATTATTCTTCAATTATAGATGTATACGGTCAGAGACTATAATATCTACCTGAGAACTTTTAGTTCTCAGAGGTTTTCTAATATCTATAAAGTCAACTATTTTACATTTATCAATTTCAGATATGTAGAATCAGAAAATTTCAGCTCAGAATATAAAAACTGTTTATAAATCACAGTATTTTAACATCATCTGATACTTTGAAATCATTTGAAAATATCATGACAAAAGAAAAGAGAATAAAGTCTTAAAGATAGATATATTAAATAAGTAAATAGAAAAGAACAGAAAAGAAAAAGTAAAGTAAAGAAAAACTATAATAAAATAAAAATATTAAAAAATAGTGTATAATTTTCATCTCTTTATATTCAAATATTTCTGAATTCAGTTATTTTCTTATAGCTGCTTGAGTTTCTAATAGAAAGTTTATTAAGTACTTAATTTCTATCTCAATTAAGAATAAGAATCTTATATTTAATTAATCTAAATTATACTTCTCTTTCAATCTGACTCTGAGACTATTGTATAATATATAATATATTATAATATACTCAGAATTTTCATTTGTATTGTAGAATAAGTATTTCATTGAATTAAATCTATTGTTAAATCTTTATATAAAAGATTTAAAATAATTATATTCTAGTTTCAGCTGAATCATAGATGAGAATACTTTCTTTTTATATTTAATTAAACAAGATTTTCACTTGAGTTTTATTTTAAATCTTGAATAATATATACTTTTCTTTTATTTCTGTCAGCTGTTATTTTACTTATTTAAACAAGATTCTTCTATCTTTCTCTTTATAAAAGATTAGAACACTGTTTTTCAAATAAATCTACTTAATTCTGAACTTCTTTTTACTACTGAATTAGTCAATTCATTGTCATGAATATTTATATAAGTAGAAACTTAGTGTAGATAAATTATCAGTTTTAATATTCTTCTCTTTGAAATTTTTATAACAGAATTTAAAATGAGTTCAAGATTTTCTTGATTATTATAAATCTAACTATTTCTAAGTCTTTTCAAAGTAACTTAACTATCAGAGAATATTTATATCTCTTTCAAACTATTTTCTCTTTTATAAGATTTTATTTTAATAAGTTTAAATGCTTTTACTACTATAAATAGTTCAGTATTAAAGACCTCAGATTCACAGTCTAAATTTCTGAAATCTGAGATAAAATTAGTATTATCTTTAGTATAAGTAATGTCTGCATCTAATCTGTTCAAACTCTTATTTTTTAAGTTATTTGAGTAAATCAGAATAGAGTCTTTTATATTAATTGTAGAGATCTTCTTTAAATTCTATTTATATTCTCTCTCTTTAGATAGTTCACTTATTTATAAGTCTATGAGAGATTTCAACTTTTATCTTTAGAAAGATATCTGCTCATAATCAATTTTCTTAATATTTAATAAAGAAAATTAATTTTTAATCAGTGAATATAGTCTGTATATTCAAGAGAGTATTTTCTTTAAAGAATTATTTTTATTTCAATAAAGAAATCTATTCTAATACAGTTTATTTTCTGGGTTAATTGATGAAAATGAAGAAGAGACTCTTTCTCTGATTATATAATTTAAGCATATCTTTATGACTCTCAGAGTATAGTTTATACAGGCCTTTTCAAATTGAAGAGCAGAAGAAGTGTGGCGGGCTGCGCCCGATCAATTATATAGACTATTTCATTACACTTCATAGATTCCCGCTGAAAGCTCCGATTCTCAGTCATCAATCCTCAGCTGAAAAACCCACGGAATTTCTATTCTTCCGCCCCGAAGCTTCACCGCGTACATCATCACATACACATATAAATATTCACTTCAATTATTAATTTCTGTATTTTCTCTTTCTTTTTCTTCTCTAATATTTTCCACTTTTATATTATAAGACCTATAAATATCATACTGATCTATTCAGTGTAGGCCTTTTATTCTTGAAAAACATTCACTGTCTTCTTATTAGAAATAATTATTTATTGAGAAGATATCTGAATATGTAATAATATATAAGAAAGAGAGAAATAAATAACTAGTTAAATGAATACTGAGTCTCTAAATAGAAGCTTACTTATCAGTCACTCTAACTCTGTGACAAGATTCTATGAAGAGAATAAGATTATATAAGAGAATATCTGTAAAAGATCTGAGAGTTCTAATATCTTAGATATATAAGATATTTATACAATTACACTTCTTTTAATTTCACAGATATCTCATATCTGATAAATAATATAGCTATATCTACTGGCAATATAAGAGAACTCTTAAATACAAGTATAGATACAGTGTGTAAGAGGTCTACACTGAATAGATTAGTATAACATATAGATTTTATAATACAAAAGTGAAAAACATTAGAAAAGAAAAAGAAAGAGAAAGTACAGAGATTGATAATCAGAGTGAATATTTATATATGTATATAGTGAAGCTTCAGAGTGAAAGAATAGAAATTCTGTAAGTTTTCAGCTGAGAATTAGTGACTGAGCATTGAAGCTTTAGCAGAGAATTAATAACTGAGAATCAGAGTCTTAGTAGAAATCTGTGAAGTGTAATGAAATAATCTATATAATTAATTAAGCGCAGCCTGCTACATTAGTTCTCTTCTTCCCTGATTGTGTGTAGTTCTCAGTAGTCAAGGGCTGTGATCTCAGATAACATGAAACTCAGAGTTCAACTCAGATAATTATAGTCAACTTATTTTATAAGATATTATTAGCTGCAGCTGTGAGATCTCTTATCAAGAATATCTTCAATCTTTCATTCAAGTTTGTTATCTTCTTCTATGATTTCTGATGACTGTCAGTTGAAAGTCAGTTGAGAAATGAATTGATAACAGCACAGTGAAGCAAGCTTATATAGAAGACATTATAAATCTCTGATAATGTATCAAGACAGTAGTTATAACTGTCTAGAACTTTCATCACTTTATACTTAATATAATAATAATCTAGTATATGAGATGAGTGTGTGATCTATATATTATTAAGATTCAATCATATCAGATCTTCTATCTTATATTATTTAGTAAGATCTCAGTGAACATTAATTCAATCTTCTTAATCTTATTTAGTGTTTATTATAAAGGCTTCTGCTCAGTCACAGATATTTTAAAGCTTTATTACTATTTTATCAGTGATCTGAATTGAACTGTAAAGCTTTAGTATAAACTGTGTAATCTCTAGAAGATTCAACACTTTCATAGAATAACTGTGTGTAAGAAAGAACAGACTTATATCTATTGAAATAGCATCTTATCTATTTATAGTAATCTCTGTGTATAGAAGAAGATTATATCAATCATTCTATAAATAATTACAGAACTTATACAGATAGTTCTTTATTATCTGAATTATTCATTCTAATGTATCATTGCTCTCAGAGTAATAGACAGTTAATAAATAATATATAATCTTGAGAACTTGATAGATTCTTGTTTAGAGAGTACTTACAAATTGATAACTCTGATCTAAGACTATAGATCTCAGTAATTCATACATTCAATAGAATGAGCTCTGTAGAAAGACTTCAATAACTTGTTTAGTATTTATCTTATTACAAGATTTCAATATTACATCTTTACTTAATCAGTTCATAATAATCAGAATGTTTCTATAATTCTTACTCTCAGAGAGATTAATAGTGAAGTTAATTACTACATCTTATCAGATTCTATGAGAGATAATGAGTGATTTAAGTAGATCTTTTCTGTAATTCTTTTATGAAATGATGAAAGAATAATAGTTGTAGTTTTAAATAAAATATCTGATGCTGTTTAATATCTCAGATCAGTAGAACTCTTGAGAGATTATTTAATACAATTATTCATAACCTGAGTGATCAGTTATATATGAGTTATGTATCTCTTACATTATCTGAGTATGTAAGAGTTCAGAGTGAGAGACTCAGTGTTATTTATAAAATTACAGAGTGTTATTATCATTGATTGAGTATTCTGAGATGTTGATTCTTATATGTAGTTCTGAAGAGAATCGGAGTACCTTCTAATATACTGCTTTGATAAGTACTTAAAGAAGTTCATCAGTTTAAGCTGTTATATGCTATAATTCATTCAGTGTAGATTCAGAAGAAGTTGAGATATTACTATCAGTGTCAGTGTTAATATCAGTATCAGTGTTAATAGCAGTTTAGAGAGAGAATGTTCTAATTGAAGAAGTGTGTATAATGTCATAAGTTGTTTTATCTTGATCAACTAATATCTTCAGATCTAGAAGCTGATATTCTCAGTTCATTCAATAAGTATCTGTTACATTGAAAGGCATATCTTACTCTTATTATAAGAGAGCATCTGTTATTGAGTTCTGACTGCTGAGATGATAGTATATAGTAAAGTGAAAACAGCTTAATAGCTCAGATCATCACATCTGATATTCAATAAGCTTGTAAGTGATTGTGAAGTATTTGAGATTCTTATAATCTGTGATTATCTCAAATTTGAAGACACTTCAGAGCTCAGAGTCTCATTCTTCTAGATAGTATACTATTGTAAGAAGTTTCTTATCATAGATTTCATAGTTGCATTCAGCAGGGCTCAACTGCTTAGACATGAAGATATATAATTGTAAGATATCTTTATCATTATATTGCAATATAGCTTTCTCTGTAATATAGTCAGAGAAGTCAGCTTCAATAACTATTTCACAGTCAGAGTTAAATATTATTAGCAGAGATATATTAATAAACATCTTCTTTATCTGTATAAATACAGTATCAGTGTCTGCTGATTATCAAAATACTGAGTTCTTCTTAGTGAGTTCTGTAAGTGATCTTGTAATATCTGAGAAGTTTTATATAAATTACTGATAGAAGTTAGTGAATTCAATGAATCTTTGTACATCTTTCACAGTATATAAGACTTTTCATTCAAGAATAGCAGAGATCTTCTCAGAATTCATTTAAATTCTCTTATCAGCTTCTATAATAAAGTCTAGATATTTTTTACTTTTAACTTCAAAATCACACTTATCTATGTCTATCAGTAGTCCTGCTTCTTATAGTTATTATAATACTCTTTGCATGTATTCTTGATATTCTTTTCTGAACTCATCAGTGAAGATGAGAATATCATTGAGATATATAGATGCAAATTCATCAAGAAAGTCTCAGAGTGCTCAGTTAATATACTTCTGAAATATACTAAGAGTGTTAGTCAGTCTGAAAGATGTGACTATTTATTCAAAGAGATTATATCATGTTCAGAATGCTGTGAGTCACTCATCTTCTTCAGTAATATAAATCTTATGAAACACAGTAATAATATCTAGCTTTGTAAACTATTGAGCTTACTCAATATGAGAGAGAATTTCATTGATAAGAGATAAAGAGTAACAGTCTTTCTTTGTTAATCTATTCAGTTCTTAATAGTTCACACAGAATCAGAGTTCTTCATCTGGTTTTTTTGCAAAGAGAATAGAAGCTGCAGCAAAGAAGTTGCTAATATATATAAATTCTTTATTCAACAGATTATTAAGTGTCTTGTGAAGAAGAAGAAGTTCATCTCAGAACATGTTATAAAGAGAATCTTATAGTAATTCAGAGTTCTTATCACTCTTCTTTTTTAACTTGATACTGTGATTCACTTCTGAACCTCATAAGAGAAGTAGGTTTGTAATATTATTATCTTGTTAAAAGACATCTAGATATTCATGATATTATTAAGAGAGTTTTATATGAGAATTTATTATTATAGTATGAAATAACTTCTCTAGAACTTTCTTGATATCAGTCAGACTGATGAAATAGATTGTTATATAATTCTGCTATCTGTGACTTTATCAGTGATCTCATTGATACCTTCTTTTTCAGAGTGTTTTATAAGCATTGACAGAGATCTGTGTAAAGTTCATAGTCTTGTGAATATTATCTTTGTGAATTCTATTATTATTAGAGAATATTAAGCTTTTGTTTTAAGCATTTTACAAGATGTCTTATTCAGATAGTCAGGCAAGTTCTAGCATAAGATTATAGTCAAGATTATTAACTTTATATGTATAAGCATCTTCACATTGATGTTCTCTGACATCTATGTTTAGTTTCATCATGTGATGAGTGTGAATGTCTTTTAAATTATCAAATTCTGTAAGAAGTTGAGGTTTTGATAAGAGAATACACTGAAGGTTATAATGTCTTATAACTGAAGATTCAATCATTGTATAATAACATAGATCACTGTCTATCATGACTTTCATATTATATATATTATCTATCACAGTAGATACAAGAATTGCATTCATTATCATTTTCTCTTCAAATCATTGTTGTCTGACCTCTTTAAGCTTCTGCTTGTGAATTTGAATAGAAGCTAATCTTTTCTCTTTTTCATCAGAGCATTCTCATAGTTATTTTCTGAATCGTTCTCTAATGTAATGTGATTGATGTGAACTGCTGATATTAATCTTTCTTTTGAATGAGAAGGCATATAAGCTGATCAGTAGTTGAAAGTGATATATTTTAGTCAGTCATAATTAATACACATCTCTTATTGACATTAATCAGTGACTTCTTCAGAAGTGATTCTGAGAACTCAGAAGTCTGTCTGAATAGCAGAAACTGTTGTTTATATATAGATGTTTGAGTTCACTCAATTCATAGCATCTATATTGTTATTCTTTGATATAGATGTATGAGTAGCTGAGATGTAATATCTTCTACTGCTGTTCTGTATACTCTTAAGCTTGATGAGATGATTATTCAATATCTGAAGTTGTATGCAGAAGCCTTCATAAGTCTGATCTTTGTCTACACTTATAAGAATCTATAGAAGTTTGAAAGTGAGTGTCTTTTTAAGCATGCTAATCTTCATTTAATACTCTCAAGATTGATCATCTGCTTCTAGAATGTTGATGTTGAAATCAGAGATAAATATTGTGAAAGAAGTATTTCTCTATTGAATACTCTGTAATCAATCTAATATCTTCTATTGCATAGCAGTATCTCAGAACAGAATATTAAGATGTTTGATAATATTATCAGATGTATATAACACTGATTTACATGCTTTCATTCATGAATGAAACTTTTGTCTCACACAATTCTTTAATCAATCATTGATATTCTAACTTTGATTAGTTAATGAACTGATGATATGTTTATTTACACTTAGTTTCACAAGTATTTCCAACCTTTATATTGAAAAGAGAGTGAGATCAGAAGTATTGAAAGCTGTAGAAGTATCTAAGTATTTCTTCAGTGATTATATTGTATTCATATTTAATTCTGTCAGTGTTGAAATTGTCTGCGCAGAGGTTTCTTGTTGAGACAATTATTGAATCTCTTTATATTAATGTTATTAAGTTGCATGCATATCAGCTATTTATTGTTGTTGTAATTTCAACATTACTCAGAGTTACTGTGATACTGTGTCTATACTCAGGTTCAAGAGTTCTTTCATGTTATTGTTAGACATGATTATATCATTCATTGAATATGTAATAGATGTGAAATCAGAAGAAGTGTAATTATATAAATATCTTATATGTCTAGAGTGTCAGAACTCTTGAGTCTTTCACTGATATTCTCTCATAAGATCTTGTTACAGAGTCAGAGTAACTGATAAGTAAGCTTCTATCTAGAGACTTAATATCTGCTTAACTGATTGTTTATTTTAACTGATTGAGACTTGGTATTCACTTAACTGATTATTATTTCTCTATTTCTTGTGTGTTATTATGTGTTCAGATATCTCAGAGAGTAATTGTTTCTAATGAGAAGATAATGAATATTATTCAAGTATAAGAGGTCTACACTGAATAGATCAGTATAATATATAGGTCTTATAATACAAAAGTGAAAAACATTAGAAAAGGAAAAGAAAGAGACAGTACAGAAATCAGTGATTGAAGTGAATATTTATACATGTACACAGTGAAGCTTCGGGGTGGAAGAATAGGAATTCTGTGGGTTTTCAGCTGAGGATCAGCGACCGAGAATCGGGGCCTCAGTAGAAATCTGTGAAGTGTAATGAAATAGTCTATATAATTGATCGGGCGCAGCCCGCCAGACAGTGCTACAATGACTTTAAGTAATGTTGAAATTACAACAGTAACAGATAGCTGATATGCATGCAACTTAACAATATTAATATAACAAAATTTAATAACTAATTTAATGAGAAATCTCTGCAAAGATAATTCTGACACTGACTGAATCAGATATAAATATATAAGCACTGAAGAAATGTTTAAATATCTCTGTATATTTTAATACTTCTGATCAAACTCTCTATTCATTATAAAGATTGAAAATGCTTGTAAAACTAAGTGTAGATGAAGATATTATCAGTTTATTAACTAATTAAGATTGATATATCAATAATTGATTGAAGAATTATATAAGATAGAAGTTTCATTCATGAATAAAAGCATGTGAATCAGTGTTATATATATCTGACAATATTATCAGACATCTCAATGTTCTGTTTAAAGACACTGCTACACAGCGGAAAGTATTAGATTAATTACAGAGTGTTTAACAGAGAAACACTTCTCTTACAACATTTATTTCTGACTTTAACACTAAGATTTTAGAAGCAGGTAATCAATCTTGAAAGAATTGAATGAAGATTAGTATGCTTAAGAAGACATTAACTTTTGAACTTCTATAAGCTCTTATAAGTGTAGATGAAGACCTGACTTATAAAGACTTCTACATATAACTTCAGCCATTGAATAACTGTCTTATCAAGCTTAAGAGTATACAGAACAGTAATAGAAGATGTTACATCTCAGCTACTTATACATCTTTATTAAAGAATAATAATGCAGATGCTATGAACTGAATAGACTTAAATATCTATATATAAGCAAGAGTCTCTGTTATTCAAACAGGCTTCTGAGTCTCTGAGATCACTTCTGAAGAAGTCACTGATTGATGTCAATAAGAGATGTATATTAACTGTAATTAATCAGAATATATCACTTTCAACTGTTAATTAATCTACATGTCTTTTCATTCTAAGAAAGAATCAGTGCCAGTTCATGCTAAGTATGTCACTTTGAAGAAGGATTCAAAAGATAACTATGAGAATCTCTTAATGAAACAGGGAGAAGATTAGCTTCTGTTTAAATTTGCAAGCAGAAGCCTGAAGAGGTCAGATAATAACAATCTAAAGAGAAAATGATAATATATACAATTCTTATATCTACTGTAATAAATAATATGTATAATATGAAAGCTATGATAGACAGTGATCTCTGTCACTATGCAATGATTGAATCTTTAGTTATAAGACACTGTAATCTTCAGTATATTTTCTTACTGAAACTCTGACTTCTTGCAGAACCTAATAACTTAAAAGATGTTTGCACTTATTACATAATGAAACTAAACATAGATATTGAAGAACATTAACATAAAGTGTGACGGGCTGCGCCCGATCAATTATATAGACTATTTCATTACACTTTACAGATTCTGCTGAAAGCTTCAATTCTTGATCACTGATTCTTAGCTGAAAAACTTATGAAATTTCTATTCTTTTACTCTGAAGCTTCACTGTATACACAGAGCCTCTATTCTTTCATTCTGAAGCTCTATTATGTATATGTATAAATATTTACTCTGATCACTGATTTCTGCACTTTCTCTTTCTTTTCTTCTCTAATATTTTTCACTTTTGTATTATAAGATCTATATATTATATCAATCTATTTAGTGTAGACTTCTTACACTTGAAAAACATTCATTATCTTCTTATTAAAAACAATTACTTATTGAGAAGATATTCAAATATGTAATAATATATAAGAAATAGAGAAACAATTTATCAGTTAAGTGAATACTGAGTCTCTAAATAGAAGCTTACTTATCAGTCACTCTGATCTTATAACAAGATCTTATAAGAGAATATCAGTGAAAGATCTGAGAGTTCTGATACAGATATATAAAATATTTATACAATTACACTTCTTCTAATTTCATATCTGATGAGTGATATAATCATATCTAATAATAATATAAGAGAACTCTTGAATACAAGTATAGATACAGTGCCACAGTGACTTTAAGCAATGTTGAAATTATAATAATAATAAATAGCTGATATGCATGTAACTTAACAATGTCAATATAAAGAGATTCAATAATTGTCTCAAAAAGAAATCTCTGTATAGATAATTTCAATACTAACAGAATTGAATATAAATACAATATAAATATTAAAGAAATACTTAGATACTTCTATATATTTCAATACTTCTGATCTCACTCTCTATTCATCATAAAGATTGAAAATGCTTGTGAAACTAAGTGTAGATGAGAATGCTATCAGTTTATTAATTAATCAAGATTGATATATTAACAGATAATTTGTGACGGGCTGCGCCCGATCAATCATATAGACTATTCCGTTACACTTCACAGATTACGCGTACACTTCGATTCTCGGCCATTCTCGATGACCAATCCTCAGCCACCACAAACGCGTATAGAGTCTTCCACTCTGAAAACTCCACCATGTACACCATCACACACACATATAAATATTCACTTCAATCACTGATTCTCACACTTTCTCTTTCTTTTTCTTCTTTAACATTTTTCTCTTTGTTATATAAGTTTTATTTATTATACTGATCTATTCAGTGTAGGCCTCTTACACTAGAAAAACATTCATTATCTTCTTATTAGAAATGATTAATTATGCATCATCTTCTCATTAGAAATAATTATTCATTGAGAGATATCTGAACATGTAATAACATGTAAGAAAGAGAAACAGTTAAACAGATACTGAGTTCTTAGATAGAAGCTTGCTCATCAGTTGTCCTAGCCCTGCAATAAGAACTTATAAAGAGAATGTCAGTGAAAGACCTGAGAGTTCTGACACTTCAGACATATGAGATATTTATATAATTACACTTCTTCAGATTTCACAAGATATCATATACTTAATAAATAACATGTCTAATGACAATATGAGAGAACTCTCAAACACAAGTATAGAAGTGATATCACAGTGACTCTGAGCAATGTTAAAACTATAACAACAATAGATAGCTGACATGCATGTGACTCAATAACTTCAATATGAGAAAATTCAACAATTAACTTAACAGAGAACTCATGCAACTTTAGCACTTACAAAAGTGCTGAAAGAACACTTAGATGCTCTTACATACTTCAATACTTCTGATCTCACTCTCTATTCATCATGAAGAACAGAAATGATTGTGAAACTGAGTGTAGATGAAGATGCTATTAATTTGTTAATCAATCAAGAGTGATATATCAATGAACAATTGAAGAATTGTGTGAAACAGAAGTTTCATTTATGAATGAAAGCATGTGAACCAGTATTGTGAATATCTGATAACATCATCAAATATCTTGATGTTCTGTTTCAAGACACTGCTGTGTAACAGAAAGTATTAGATTGATTACAGAGTGTCTGACAGAGAAACACTTCTCTCACAACATTTCTCTCTGACTTTGATACTCAGATCTTAGAAGCAGATGATTAATCTTGAGAGAATTGAATGAAGATCAGCATGCTTAAGAAGATATTGACTTTTAAACTCTTACAGACTCTTGTAAGTGTAAATGAAGACCTGACTTATGAAGGCTTCTGTACACAGCTTCAGACATTGAATGACTGTCTTACCAAGCTCAAGAGTATACAGAACAGTGATAGAAGATGTTACATCTCAGCCACTTATACATCTGCACTAAAGAGAAGTAACAGCAATGATACAGATATTATGAACTGAATAGATTCAAATGTCTATGCATAAGTAAGAGTTTCTGCTGTTTAAACAGGCTTCTGAGTCTCTGAGATCACTTCTGAAGAAGTTGCTGATTGATATTAATATGAAGTATGTATTAACTGTAACTGATCAGAACACATTGCTTTCAACTGTCAATTAACCTATATATCTCTTTAATCAAGAGAAAGATCAGCATCTGTCCGCGTCAATCACATTGCAGTGAAGAAAGATTCAGAAGATAACTATGAGAATGCTCTGATGAAACAGGGAAAAGATTAACTTCTATTCAAATTTGTAAACAGAAGTTTGAAGAGGTCAGATGACAATGATTTGAAAAGAAAATAATAATGAATGTAATTCTTGTATCTACTGTAGTTAATAACATGTATAATATGAAAGCTATGATAGATAG
Source organism: Blastomyces gilchristii SLH14081 (assembly GCF_000003855.2). Lineage (NCBI taxonomy): Eukaryota > Fungi > Ascomycota > Eurotiomycetes > Onygenales > Ajellomycetaceae > Blastomyces > Blastomyces gilchristii. The sequence continues at coordinate 2,740,580 of NW_003101677.1, read as the reverse complement.
TGATCTATGCTACTATACAATGATAAAATCTTCAGTTTTAAGATGTTATAATCTTCAGTGTATCTTCTTATCAAAACTCTGACTTCTTGCAGAATTTGATGATTCAAAAGATATTTACACCTGTTACATGATGAAACTAAACATAGATGTCAGAGAACATCAATGTGAAGATGCCTATGTATATGAAGTTAATAATATTGATTATAATCTTATGTTAGAACTTGTCTGACTATCTGAATAAGGCATCTTGCTAGACACTTGAAACAGAAGCTTAATATTTCTCAACAATGATAGAATTCATAAAGATAACATTCATAAAATCATGAACTTGACACAGATCTCTGCCAATGTATATGAAATACTCTGAAAAAGAAGCTGCTGACAGAATCATTGACAAGGTCACTGATAGCAGAATTATGTAATAATTTACTTCATCAGTCTAGCTGATATTAAAAAGGCTATAGAAAAGTTATTCTATGTCACAATAATAGATTCTTGTACAAAACTCTCTCAATAATATCATGAATACCTAGATAACTTTTAACAAGATAATATTACAAATATATCTCTCTTATGAGGCTCAGAAGTAAATCACAGCATTAAATTAGAAAAGAAGAATGATAAAGACTCTGAATTATTATAAGACTCTCTTTATAACATGTTCTGAGATGAACTTCTTCTTCTTTGAAAGACACTCAATGATCTGTTAAATACAGAATTCATATGCATTAGCAACTCTTTCATCACAGCCTCTATTCTCTTTACAAAGAAACCAGATGAAGAACTTTGATTCTGTGTGAACTATTAAGAGCTGAACAGATTAACAAAGAAGAACTGCTATCTCTTATCTCTTATCAATGAGACTCTAGCTCATATTGAACAAGCTCAATGATTTACAAAGTTAGATATTATTATCACATTTTACAAGATTCACATCACTGAAGAAGATGAGTGACTTACAGCATTCTGAACATGATATAGTCTCTTTGAATGAGTAGTCACATCTTTCAGACTGACTAATGTCTTCAGTACATTTCAGAAGTATATTAACTAGACACTCTGAGATTTTCTTAATGAATTCATATCTGTATATCTTGATAACATTCTCATCTTCACTGATGAATTCAGGAAAGAACATCAAGAACATGTGTGAAAGATATTATAACAGCCATGAAAAGCAGAACTGCTGATAGACATAGATAAGTGTGATTTTGAGATTAAAAGTATAAAATATCTAGACTTTATTATGGAAGCTGATAAAGAGATCTGAATGAATTCTGAGAAGATCTCTGCTATTCTTGAATAAGAGACCCTGTACACTGTGAAAGATGTATAAAGCTTCATCAGATTCACTAACTTCTATTAATAATTTATATAAAACTTCTCTGATATTGTGAGATCACTTACAGAACTCACTAAGAAGAACTCAGTATTTCAATGATTAGCAGACACTGAAGCTGTATTTACACAGATGAAGAAGATGTTCATCAATATCTCTCTACTTATGATATTTCATTCTGATTGTAAAACAGTTGTTGAAGCTGATTTCTCTGACTATATCACAGAAGAAGCTATACTACAATATGATAATAAAGATGTCTTACAATCATGCATCTTCATGTCTAAGAAACTGAGTTCTGCTGAATGCAACTATGAGATCTATGACAAGAAACTTCTTATAATTGTACACTGTCTAGAAGAATGAGACTCTGAACTCTGAAGTATCTTTGAATTTGAGATAATCACAGATTATACAAATCTCAAGTACTTTATAACTATCTGTAAACTTACTGAATAACAGATACAATGATCTGAGTTCTTAAGCTGCTTTCATTTTACAATACACTATCATTCTGACAGTCAGAACTCAATGACAGATGCTCTGTCATGACAAGAGCAAGATATGTCATTCAATGTAACAGATACTTACTGAATGAACTGAGAGCACTGGCTCTTGAATCTGAAGATATTAGTTGATCAAGATGAAACAGTTCATAACACTATACACACTTCTTCAATTAGAGCTGTTACTGATATCTCAACTTCTTCTGAATCTATACTGAATGAACTGTGGTATACAGCAGCTCAGGCTGATGAACTTCTTCAGACTCTCACTAAAGCAGTACAATAAGAAGCATCTCAATTCTCTTCAGAACTACATATAAAGACTGACATCTCAGAATATTCAGTTAATAACAATAATACTCTGTGATTTCATGAATGATACTGAGTCTCTCACTCTGAACTCTTATATACTCAAATAATGCAAGAGATGCATGACTTATATATGACTGAACATCTAGATTGTGAATAACTATACTGAATAATCTCTTGAGAATTCTACTGATCTGAGATATCAAACAGCATCAGATACTTTATCTGAAACTGTAACTATTATTTCTTCATCATCTCATGAAAGAACTGTAGAAAGAGTCTATTAAAACTGCTTAATATCTCTGATAAAATCTGATGAGATGTGATAATTGACTTTGCTATTAATCTCTCTGAGAGTAAGAGTTGTAGAAATATTCTGATCATTGTGAATTAATTAAGTAAAGATATAATATTGAAATCTTGTAATAAGATGAATACTGAACAAGTTGCTGAAGCTTTTCTACAGAGTCTATTCTATTAAATATATGAATTGCTGAGATCTATAGTATCAGATCAGAGCTGTTAATTTATATATACTTTTTGAATAAGAATCTGTCAAGTTCTTAAGATTACATACTCTCTATTAACTATCTATCACTCTGAGACTGATAATGCATCAGAATGAATAATTCAGACTGTAAAGAATTATCTCTGTAAGTTCTGTAATCACTTATAAGATGATTGATATAACCTGCTTCTATATGCAGAGATTGCTATCAATGAATGAGATACTATTTTAACAGATATAAGCTCATTCTTTCTTATACATGATTATCACATGAAGATGTTAAATTTTCTAGAGATTACATAGTTCACACTGAATCTCTGCAGTTCAATTCAGATTACTGATAATATAGTAACAAAGTTTCAAGATATCTGTAACTGAGTAGAGGTCTTCATGACAGCTATGAAACAAGATTAAGAGAATTAAATTAATGTTCACTGAGACCCTGCTGAGTAATATAAGATAGAAGACTTAGTGTGATTGAATCTTAAGAATATACAGATCACATGTTCATCTTGTACACTGAAATACCATTATATCAGATATAAAGTAATAGAAGTTCTGAGTAGTTATAACTACTGTCTTGATACATCACTAGAGATTCATGATGTCTTTTACATAAGCTTACTCTGCTGCACTGTCACTGATTCATTCTCTTCTTAACTGACTTCTGACTGGCAGCTGTCAGGGATTGTAGAAGAAGATAATGAGCTTGAGTGAGAGATTAAAGATATTCTCAATGAGAGACACTGCAGCTGCAGCTGATAATATCTTGTGAAATGAGTTAATTATGATCAGCTGACCTGAACTCTGAGTTCCGCGCTATCTGAGACCATGGCCCTTGACTGATGAGAACTACACGCGATCAGAAAAGGAAGGGACTAATATGACGGGCTGCACCTGATCAATCATATAGAGTATTCTGTTACACTTCACAAATTATGCGTACACTCCGATTCTCGGCCATTCTCAATCACCGATTCTCAGCCATCATAAACATGTATAGATTCTTCTGCCCTGAAAACTCCACTGTGTACATCATCACACACACATATAAATATTCACTTCAATCACTGATTCTTGTACTTTCTCTTTCTTTTCCTTCTTTAATGTTTTTCTCTTTGTTATATAAGTTCTATTTATTATACTGATCTATTCGGCGTAGGCCTCTTACATAATTAAAGAATTGTATAAGATAGAAGTTTCATTCATAAATGAAAGTATGTGAATCAGTATTATAAACATCTGATAATATTATTAAATATCTTAATATTGTGTTCTGAGATACTACTATGTAATAAAAAGCATTAGATTGATTACAGAGTATCTGACAGAGAAATACTTCTCTTATAACATTCATCTCTGACTTCAATATCAAGATTCTAGAAGTGAGTGATCAGTCTTGAGAGAATTAAATAAAATTTAGTTTACTTAAGAAGACATTAACTTTCAAACTCTTACAGGTTTTATAAGTGTAGATAAAGACCTGACTTATGAAGACTTCTATATATAACTCTGAACATTGAATAATTATCTTATCAAGCTCAAGAGTATACAGAACAGTGATAGAAGACATTATATCTTAGTTACTTATACATTTATACTGAAGAATAACAACAATGATGCAGATACTATGAACTGAGTAGACTCAATTATTATTATTATTATTATTCTTTCATTATACTCATATGCAAGCAGAGCTTATGATGAGTTCTTACATGATATTAAATACAGATCAAGTGTTAATTATATAGAAGGAAATACAGGCATTGAGATCACATCAAGATAACAAGAACATAGAAATTACAAAGAAGTGACAATTAAATACATGCGATAATAACTTCTCATTCCAGAAACATAGAGTGATTTGTTGAAGTGATTTGTACCTCTCTGTAGTTATTAGAAAGCTGAGGTGCTTGAGTTCCGGATTTAATGTATTCCCTGCGGGTTTCAAACTCACATGCCTTGGTTTCTCACATCAAGGCGCCACTGGGTGGCCGCATTAACCATTCAGCCACCGGGGCGAGTAGACTTAAATATCTATATATAAGCAAGAGTCTCTGCTATCTGAACAGACTTCTGAGTTTCTGAGATCACTTCTGAAGAAATCATTAACTGATATTAATATGAAGTGTGTATTAACTGTAACAGATCAGAACACATTACTTTCAACTACTAATCAGTCTATTTATCTTCTTACTTAAGAGAAAGATCAGTGTCTTCTTACTTAAAAAATGAATCAGTGCCTGTCTGCATTAATCACATTACATTAGAGAAAGATATGAAAGATAACTATGAGAATGCTCTGATAAAACAGAGAAAAGATTAGCTTCTGTTCAAATTTACAAGCAGAAGCTTGAAGAGGTTGAATGATAATAATTTGAAGAGAAAATGATAATAAATGCGATTCTTGTATCTACTGTAATAGATAACATATATAATATAAAAGCCATGATAGACAGTGATCTATGACATTATTATTATTATTATTATTCAATTATAGATGTATGCAGTCAGAGACTATAATATCTATCTGAGAACTTTTTACTTCTCAGAGTTCTTTCTATATCTATAAAGTCAACTATTATACATTTACTAATTTCAGATATGTAAAATCAGAAAATTTCAGCTCAGAATATAAAAACTGTTTACAAATTACAGTATTTTAACACCTTCTAATACTGTGAAATCATTTAATAATATCATGATAAAAGAAAAGAGAATATACTCTTAAAGATAGACATATTAAATAGATTAATAGAAAAGAACAGAAAAGAAAAAGTAAAGTAAAGAGAGTCTATAACAGAATAAAATTATTAATAGATAGTATATAGCTGTTTTAACAGACTATATCTAATCAATTCTCATCTCTTCATATTCAGATATTTCTGAATTCAGTTATTTTCTTATAGCTGCTTGAGTTTCTGATAGAAGGTTTATTAAGTATTTAATTCCTGTCTCAGTTGAGAATAAGAACCTTATATTTAATTAATTTAAATCATACTTCTTCTTCAATCTGACTCTGAGACGATTGTATAATATATAATATATTACAATATACTCAGAATTTTCATTTGTATTGTAGAATAAGCATTCTGTTAAATCAAATCTATCATTAAATCTTCATATATAGAATTTGAAATAATCATGTTCTAGTTTCAGCTGAATTATAGAGAAGAATATTTTCTTTTCACATTTAATTGAATAAGATTTTCACTTAGATTTTATCTTAAATCTTAAATAATATATACTTTTCTTTCCTTTGTATCAGCTTTTATTTCACTTATTTAAACAAGATTCTTTTATCTTTCTCTTTACAAAAGATCAGAACACTGTTTTTTAAACAGATCTGTTTAATTCTGAACTCTTTTTAACTGCTAAATCTGCCAATTCATTATCATGAATATTCATATGAGTAGAAACTTAGTGCAGATGAATTATCAGTTTTAATATTCTTTTCTTTTAAATTTTTATAATAGAATTTAAAATCAGTTCAAGATTCATTTAATTATTATAAATCTGACTATTTTTAAGTCTCTTCAATGCAGCTTGATTATCAGAGAATATTCATATCTCTTTTAAGCTATTTTCTCTTTTATAAGATTTTATCTCAATAAGTTTGAAAGCTTTTACTATTATAAACAGTACAGCATCAAAGACTTCAGATTCACAGCTCAAATTTCAGAAATCTGAGATGAAATTGATATTATCTTCAGTATAATTAATGTCTGCATCTAATCTGTTCAAACTCTCACTTTTTAAGCTATCTGAGTAAATCAGAATAGAGTCTTTTATATTGATTGTAGAGATCTTCTTCAGATAGTGTTCATATTCTCTCTCTTTAAATAGTTCACTTATTTATAAGTCTATAAGAGATTTCAGCTTTTCTCTTCAGAGAAATATCTTCTCATGATCAATTTTCTCAATATTTAATGAAGAAAATTGATTTTTAATCAGTGAAAATAATCTGTACACTTAAGAGAGTATTTTCTTTGAAGAAATATTCTCATTTCAATCAAGAAATCTATTTTAATTCAGTTCATTTTCTGAGTTGATTAATGAAAATGAAGAAGAGACTCTTTCTCTGATTATATAATTTAAGCTTATCTTCATAACTCTCAAAGCATAGTTCATACCAGTCTTTTCAAATTAAATAGCAGAAGATGAAATTGAAGCTTCAATTTTCATTGTTTTAATAGAAGATGATTTGAATGCTTTCAGAATTCTTCTCAAAGCTCTGTTTTACAGACTTTGAAAGAGTTCAGTAAAATTATCTTGATTATTTTATCAAACTTAAACTTCATAATCAGTTACTGAGATGATACATGCTATGTATAACTGTCTCATAGTCTGAAAGAATAGATCTCTCTCAGTATTTGATAGTCTGATTACACTATTCAGTAGTCTCTCTATCTTAATAATTCTTTGTTGAATATGATATTTAAAATTCAACTTGGAGTTTAATCATACTTCTAGTTATTGAACATTCAAACTGGGTTTAATCTCTTTATTTAAAAGAGTTAGACTTAATTTTTTCTCATTGAATCTGAGAAAAAAGTGAATTAATACAGTTCTATTCATATTAAATTGAACTAGATTTATATTTACTTTAATAAAGATTTTCTTTGCTGCTTTTTTAATCACTTCTAAAGTCTCTTTGATTGTCTTTGAACTGTAGACTAGATCAATATCATGTATATAACTTAGAGATCTCACTATTTTCATCTCTCTATTCTTGAATAGATATGCAGTGTATATTGTAAATATAACAGATGAAATTGAAGATTCTTACAGTACTTATATTTTTATCTCAATTTTATCTTGTTTCATTCTATCAAAGAATAGTTGTATAATTCTTTTAGATATAAAACAGGTAACTCATTTTATTAGAGAAGATAGTAGTTTTAACATCTTCAAAGTTTGAATTATCTTAGACTTTAAAACATAATTAAATACATCTTTTATATCAATAAAAACTGAAGTTGAGACCAGGTCTTCATACTTCACTACTTAAATATTATAAACAACTGAAAGAACAGTATTAATTGTAGAACATTGTTTTCTATCTCTCATTTGTTTATTAAATAGAAGAGAATTACTAATAGAGCTTATAAAAGATAATCTAGTAGCTATTATCTTTTCTAGAATTTTTCTCAAACAATTCAACAGAGATATTACTCTATATAACTTAGAAATTAATGCTTTTCTATTAGATTTTACAAGAATTACTTCTGTAGCTTCTCTTCAGCATTCAGAATAATAATCACTTTTTAAGAGATTGAAAAAGAGTTTAAAATATTCATTCTTCAAGTAAGAATATATTTTTGAATAAATTAAGTGATTAATTAAATCAGGCTCTGCAGCAGTTTTAATTAAATTTAAGAATATAGCTAACTTTAGTTCATCATATATAAGCTCAGATTATTCTCAGTTGTTTTCATTAATATATTCATGAAATGACATATTCTTCTCTTCTAAGTGTGATATGTTTTAAAAGAGAATTCTCATAAAAGCTTAATACTTTTTCTCAAAAGAGTTTACTGTATATGATTTATTCTGAAATTCATATTCTAAGGTTGAAAGCTTTGCTACACTTCTTGTTTTAATATAGTTGAAGACTTTAAAAACTTCTTTTTCTTATACTTCTTCAAGAAATTTGTTTCAGCAGTCTGCTTTGACTCTTTTAATATCTGAAAAATATTCATTTCAGATAGCTTTGAACTCTGTATCAGATATTAAGTTATTCTTTCAGTCTCTCTTAGCAGTAGTGACTAATTGTTTTCTTTTAGAAGTGATATTCTCATTTCATCAAGATTTAAAATACTCAGAAGACTTTTTCTTAGAAATATTTTTCCTAATACTTATTAGAAGAATAGATATAATCAGCTTTACTCTATTCTTAAATATTTCATTTGAGATATCTTGACTCTGATTTCAATAGAGATGACTTTACTTTTCAGATTTCATTTTACACTTTCTTTAACTGCTTTTCAATCAGCTTTTTCAAAGTTATACTGATTAGAGAGAAGAGGATTTTCACTCATTTGTTTTTCACTCAGTTCAATATCAAATTGAATGATTTTATAATCTGATTCTGAGGTCTTATTTGAATTAATAAAGCAGTTTATAAGTCTTTTTTCAATTAGATTTTATGATATAAAAGTTAAATCTATAATAAATTTCTGTTTCATCTCTTTTCTAAACAATGTTTCTTGATCAGACTTGTTAACTAAATCTATTGAATGCTTAAAAGTTCATTTAATTAGTTTATCTGCTCTTACTGCTCTTTTACATCCTGAATTTCATCAGAAATAATGTGCATTAAAGTCTCCTGCAATTATAGAGTTTTTTAAGAGAATTATATTCAAAAATTCTCTATTAATTGTTCAGATATTGTTATTTTCTTTCAATGACTTTTTATTATAGATGTTTATGAGTTAAATAGTATCAAACTCATTCTCTTTATCTATAATATCACTCACTAGAATATCAGAGTCAGATATGATATCAAGTCTCAGATTAAATTAATATCTTGATCTTTTTCTTTCATAAATCACTACTCTTGATTTTATCCCAGATTTTTCAGGTAGAAAGTAGTAATAGCTTAAATGAAAAATAATGTACTTTTACTCAGTATCAAAGTTTGATTCTTGAAGAAGTACAAAGTCAACTTTTTATTCAAATACAATCTGAAGATAAGAATAAATACAATTTGAGTTTCTATTCACATTGTTTTGAATAAATGTGATTTTTGAAGATTTTTTAAACATTTTTTATTGTTTTTATTATATATTCATACTAAAAGAGATTAGAAATAGAGTGAAATCTAATCACTATCATCTGATAGTAGATTATAACTGTTTTGAAAGATAGGAATTTCAACTGCTTGTATTCTTTCTAGTTTATTCACAGAGTTATTTCTCAATTCTCTAATCTTAACAGATGTTTGAGAATTCAAATTCTGTTTGTATTTAGCTAAAGAATTTGAGTTTGAGAATTTAGACAATTGAGAGTTTCTTCTTTTTAAGCTTGCAGTTGTAGATTTACTGACTTGACTATTATCATCAGTTTTAGATTGACTTTGAGCTTCTTCTTTTCTTCAGTTCTATTGAATTCTTGAAGCAAATGTGCATTCTTTTGAACTAGATACATGCTTTTCTTTGCAGTTAGAGTATTTAAACAGAGTATGTTGACAGTTATTATTATTATTATTATTATTATGATGCTTTCATTATACTTATATACAAGCAGAGCTTATGGTGAGTTCTTGTATGATGTTAAATACAGGTTAAGTGTTGATTACACAGAAGGAAATACAGGTGTTGAGACCGCGCCAAGATAATAAGAACATAGGAAAATACAAAGAAGTGACTATTAAATACATGCGATAATAACTTCTCAGCTCAGAAACATAGAGTAATTTTATTGAAGTCATTTGTACACCTCTGTATTTATTGAAAATCTGAGATATTTAAGTTCTGAATTTAATGTATTCCCTGCGGGTTTCAAACTCACATGTCTTGGTTTCCCACGCCAAGACTCTATCAGGTGGCCGTATTAACCATTCGGTTACTGAGGCAGTATAATGACAGATTTCATCTCTTTTTGAGTATATTTCATATTTATACTCACTTATTATTATTATTATTCTTCCATTATACTCATATGCAAGCGGAGCTTATGATGAGTCCTTGCGTGATGTTAAATACAGGTCAAGTGTTGGTTATACAGGAGGAAATACAGGTGTTGAGACCACACCAAGATAACAAGAACATAGGAAAATACAAAGGAGTGACAATTAGATACATGCGATAATAACTTCCCAGCCCAGGAACATAGAGCGATTCATTGGAGTGATTTGTACACCTCTGTATTTATTAGGAACCTGAGGTGCTTAAGTTCCGGATTTAATGTATCCCCTGCGGGTTTCGAACCCACGCGCCTTGGTTTCCCACGCCAAGGCACTACCGGGTGGCCGCATTAACCATTCGGCCACCGGGGCTATTTATACTCACTAGTTTTGTGATCTTTGGCACAGAATCTACATTTTAAGTCTCTGAAACAAGAGATTGCAAAGTGTTTATATCTTTGACAGTTTGAATACTATGTTTGTGCTTTGACATTCATTGTTGAGTCTTTGTACTTATGAACTCTCATTTTCAAATCTGTTACTCTTACTTCAGAGATTTTTGATTATTTAAGTGTTTTTGTATAAACTAGAACAGAGGCATTTCTTCTGATTTATCTGAATTCAACTGAATTCAGTTATACAGGCTTCTTTCTCAGTTGAATAGAATTGTATTCTTCTTACTTATTTTTAAGAAGTAGTATTTCTTTCTCATAGTTAAAAATTTCAACTGAAATATCATGAAGAATGAATTTATCTCACTTTTCATCTCTCTTAGATAGAATTATTGTATTTAACAGAGATTCTATTGCTGATTTTCAGATATTCTTATTCTCAATAAAAAATTCTGCACTGAATTCAGGCATTGTAGTTAGAATGATGGAATTTTCAAAGAAAGATAACTCAATTGAAGCTACAACTAGTTTTTAAAATTCAATATAATATATTAACTGAGAAAAGAACTGCTGATTGATTTCATTTCTAATTTTAAAAATGAGATTTAAGTTCAGCTTGTTCTTCTGCAAAATCTCTCTATTTCAGACTTTGAGAATAAGTCTTCTATTTCTGAAGATTTGAACATTTTTCTTCTTTTACATTTTCTTCTCTTCTTTCTTATGAAGAGAAGTATGAGTATTTTTTCTCTGAGTACTTTCAGAGTTTTGAGCAGGTTTTGAGACAGTAGGTTTAGAAACAGCAGATTCTGCTGCTTGAGCGTATATTTTTTTCTGATTTGAAAAAGAAAAAGATGCAGAAGAGTCAATGATTGTACTAGAAATCTTCAATGTTTTTTGAACTATATCTGTAATTTCAAGCTTGAACTTGATCACTTTCTGTGATTGTCTAGCCTGAGTATGAAGAATTAACAGAACTTCTTTATTTATCTCAATCAAACACTGTTTTTCAAGAATTTTACTGGCTTTTTCAAGCTCTTGTATTTCAAGAACTTGTTATTTCTCTATTTCTTCTTTCTTTCTTTTCTTCAGAATTTCAATCTCAGAAATAGCATCTGAGAAAGCATCTTGTTCCACATTAACTAAGTGTATTTTTAAACTTATTTTTCTCACTCAATGAAAAGCTGATCAGACTATTTCAATTGAGAGATTTATCAGTCTAATTTCAATTGAAAAGTTGATCAGACTATTTCAAAAGAAGTATGAAACACTTTTATATATAAAACATCTGATTTTTTTTCACACTAGTTCAGTAACTAGTTTAGATTTTTAAAGAGAATCTAATAAACTAAAACTGATTTTTAAGATAAATTAATAAAATCTTTACAATCTCTTTCTTGAGATACTGTGAGAAAAAGTATGATATTAATTAATAATAAATCAGATAATATGACAGTTTTTGAGAGTAAAACTGATAAAAAATAAGTTAATTTTTTACAGAGAAATTGATTAAAACTATTTAATTTTATTCTAAATCATTCAATTCTTCTCACACAACAAGTGTGCAACTCAAATCAGTTAATAAAGAGTATAAAAAAGAATTAAGTATTAATAAGACCTCTTTAGTCACTGAAAAAGTAATTTTTACTTAAAAGAATGTGAAATTGTAATAGAAAACAACTCTGTTTTTAATTCTTTGTAAAAATATTGTATAAAACTCAGATAAAAACACCTTACTTTTTCAAGAGAAGTAAAAAACTTTTTTTTGTATTAACTGCTGTAGAAGAGTAAGATAGAAACTACTAAGATATATACTACTGTATATCTTCTATCAAGACTTTTTCTCTTCAGAGTCTTGATATTATAAAGAATTTAAGCCTGTTTCTATATAATAATATAAATATTGTCAGTGAGATGTAGAGAAACTGATTATTTATATCTCAAGATAGAAGACTTTGTCAATAATTATATTAATATAAAGTTAATACTCAAATTCAATAGAAATCTAGTATTGCTGTTCTCAATCTCTTGCAGAATCTATTAAATATTAAGATATTAAAACTAGATTTAATATATCTCACTGTGCAGAGATTAAAGGTTCAGTCAGATCTTAAAATATACTGATTTTATAGTTGTTAATATGTTATTGTTCACTGATTATATATTGAATACTGTTACTAAGGTATCTTTTTGTATTTTTTACCAGAGATAAGCTAGATTGAAAGAGGCGGTACAAGAGTAAGACTTGGTGTTGATATCTTAATACATCAAAGACAGACAGAGTTTTTGTGAAGATTGCACTTCAGATATATCTGTTAATCATATGCTTGATATTATTACTGAGGTATCTTTTTGTATTTGTCTGCTGCAAATGGGCCAGATTAACAAGGGCGGTACAAGAGTGGGACTTGATGTTAATGTTTTGAAATGTCAAAAATAGACAGGGTTTTTACAGAGATTGCTTCTCAGATATCTTCAGAATTACAGATTGAGAATGTTTCAAAATCAAGAAGATTGATGCATATGACTAGGTCTCTTCATCTTACAATTTGTATGACAATTTGACCTAGGGTTGTGGTGTGATAGGGGTGAACAGGGGATAATCCCACACAGGAGTTTTGAACAATGTCTGGTTCACATTTGGCTGGATAACTCAACCACCACACGGGATATGCGGTCAGCGATGGGGTCAAAATGCTTGTATGATCGAGGGCTTTTTGATGAATCTATTGGCGGGTTCTTATTTGAAAAATTGAGCGAGTTTATGATGAAGCAGTGGTCATTAACACATGAATTTCTGAAGTTTAAGTAACTATATTTCGAAATATTAACCTTTTAATCTGATTTATTTGATTTCCTTCGAGTTTCATAATGTCAAACCTGAATAACTATACTGTTGACTAAATTTATGTTATCAATACTGAATATATTACTATCTGAACTTTTCTCAATAAACAGTCTGATAATTAGTATTGAAGATGATATACTTATTACTGAGTGATCAGTATGATATTCATCTTAGAGATATTATAGTCAGTCTTTCTTGCAATAATAAACATAGTGTGATTCAGTATGATTTTAATAAAACTATACAGAGTCAGATCTTTCAGTGAACATGTTATTTAAAACAGTTACTTACTGAAAGATATGATAAATGATATTTTCAAGAAAATGCTAAAACTGTGAAAAGAATGTATATAATCAGACTCAGTGAGTGAGTAACTGTATTTAAATTATATTATTCATTCTTTAAAGAATAAATTAAATTATGCTGTCAGTTGCAGTAATAAGCTGCATAATCTTATACTGAGATTCAAACACATAGAAGATGAGAATAAGTTACTATCAGAATAAGTGTTATAGATAAATATATTAAAAGTATATAAATCTTTTATATATAAAGATCTACTTCTTATATTATCTATACACTATCTATTATATCTAATTTTATACAAAAGCTAAAGCTATTTATAGTAAAATAAATGTATAAGTCAAGATAGATTAATTAATTAATTAATTACATCTTTAACTTAATATCTGCATTTTATAAGAGTACTATACAACTGATCTTGATTCAGTTTAATTAGATATATTAAGCAAGGTCTGACAGAGTCTTACATACTGTTATACAAATATAGATGGCTGTGACAGACTGCATCCGATTATATAGACTATTTTATTACACTTTATAGATTTCGACTAAAAGCTCCGATTCTCAGTTACTGATTATTAACTGAGAAACTCACAGAGTTTCTATTCTCTTACTCTAAAGCTTCATCTTATACATGTATAAATATTCACTTCAATCACTGATTTCTACACTTTCTCTTTTTTTACCTTCTCTAACATTTTTCACTTTTGTTATATATTATTATTGTTATTATTATTATTCTTCCATTATACTCATATTCAAGCAGAGCTTATAATGAGTCCTTGCGTGATGTTAAATACAGGTCAAGTGTTAATTATACAGAAGGAAAACAGGGTTTGAGACCACACTAAGATAATAAGAACATAGGAAAATACAAAGAAGTGATAATTAGATACATGTGATAATAACTTCTCAGCTCAGAAATATAGAGGAATTTTATTGAAGCAATTTATACACCTCTGTATTTATTAGAAACCTGAGATGCTTGAGTTCTGAATTTAATGTATTCCCTGCGGATTTTGAACTCACATGTCTTGATTTCTCATGCCAAGGTGCTATCAGATGACTGCATTAATCATTCAGCCACTGAAGTACTTTTGGTATATAAGACCTATATCTTAATGTCAATCTATTGAATGTAGACTTCTTACACTTGAAAAATATTCATTATCTTTCTATTAGAAACAATTACTTATTAAAAAGATATCTGAAAATGTAATAATATATAATAATAATAAAACAAATGATTACAGAGTATCTAAGTAAACACTGAGTCTCTACTAGGTAGATAGAAGCTTACTTATCAGTCACTCTGACTCTGTAATAAGATCTTATGAAGAGAATATTAGTGAAAGACCTGAGAGTTCTGATATCTTAGATATATGAAATATTTATATAATTATACTTCTTCTGATTTCACAGAACTCTTAAACATAAATACTATATATCTGATAAACAATATAGCTATATGTATCAATAATATAAAGAACTCTCAAACACTAGTATAGATATAGTACTGCAGTGACTCTGAGTAATATTGAAAATATAATAGTAATAAATAGCTGATCTGCATGTGAATCAACAACATTAATATATAGAATTCAATAATTAACTCAATAAGAAATCTCTACACAGATAATTTCAACACTGACTGAATCAGAGATAGTATAAATACTGAAGAAATATCTAGATACTTTTACATATTTTAATACTTCTGATCTTACTCTCTACCTGTCATGAAGATTAAACATACTCATAAATCTAAGTGTAGATGAAGATGTCATTGACTCATTAACTAATTGTAAGAATAAGAGCTCGCAGGTGATTATTCAGATGTTTACAGCTTGGCGTGATATGTACTGACAGCTACTAGAAGTATTCACAGTAGAAAGATAAATGAAGAAATTAAATATATAATAGTATTCAAGCTGAGTTGTGAATAGTATTCATGAACTTTAGTCTATATAGTTGTATGTAGTTAAGAGTCACTAACTCTATTAATTATATAAGAGATAAAAATTGAGATAAAGAATCTATAAGAAGTAAGATTTCTTATATATCTCTCTCTCTCTAAGACTTCATCCGTCAAGTCTTTCACTGAGTGATTTCATAGAATCAGACTCAGCACTGCAATAATTCTCATTAAAAAAATCTTTATATCTATAAAAAATCTTAGTGAGGAAAAATTATTTGTTACTATAAAGAGAAAAGAGTCTGTTACTTAGTTTTATATTTTATAAGGTTTTTTATAATCTGCAGATCTTTCCCTGACTATTATACAGATTTGTCTTATATCTTTTATATAGAAAAATTTCAGTTGACTCTCAATCATTTTCTTGAGATTCTTATATAATTATTATACAGATTCATCTTGCATCTTTCAATCTGAAGAGTTTCAGTTAATCTTCAATCATTTTTCTGCAAGATTCTTATGTAACTATTATACAGATTCATTCTGCAGATGAATTACTTTCTGTGAGATTATTCTCATTAAAGAGAAGTATTCATGAGTTAATCTTTCACTCATTCTTATAAATCATTAATCTTTGACACTGTAGAGATGTAAGAAATTTTTCATTCTTTCACTAACTCTGTAGAATTATAGAATTAAGATATCTGCAGTCTGCAATCACTCTTTATAGTTATATAGAAAGATTCAGACTTATAATTTACAATCACTCTTTAGTTACTAGAGTAATCTGACTATTTCATAGAATCACTTATAGTATAAATAAATCTCTCTAGAGTAGTAAAAATATTTTAGATCTGTCTGTGAAATCTCATCTTCTTTTCTCTTTTTCTGTAATAGCTCTTATTTTTATAAACTGTGACTATTCTTATTCATCTGTGAAGTTGTAAGAATAAGTACTCGCAGGCGATTATTCAGGTGTTTGCAGCTTGGCGTGATATGTACTGATAGCTACTAGAAGTATTCACAGTAGAAAGATAAAATATAGAGATTAATTGTATAATAGTATTCAAGCTGAGTTATAAATAGTATTTGTGAACTTTAGTCTATATAGTTGTGTGTAGTCAAGAACTGCTAATTCTGTTAATTATATAAGAGATAGAAATAGAGATAAAGAATCTGTGAGAAGTAAGATTTCTTACATATTTCTCTCTCTAAAACTTTGTCTGTGATGTCTTTCACTGAGTGATTTTATAGAATCAGACTCAGTACTGCAGTGATTCTCACTAAAAACTCTTTACATCTATAAAAAATCTCAGTGAGGAAAAAATTCTCTTATTACTGTGAAGAGAAAAGAGTCTATTACTCAGTTTCTTATTTTACAAGATTTTTTATAATCTGCAGATCTTTCTCTGACTATTATACAGATGTATTTTACATCTTTTTTACAAAAGAGTTCTGATTGACTCTCAATCATTTTCTGTAAGATTCTTATGTAATTATTACACAGATTCATTCTGTATCTTTTAATCTGAAGAATTTCAGTTTATCTTCAATCATTTTTCTGTGAGATTCTTGTGTGATCATCACACAGATTGATCTCACAGATGAATCACTTTCTGTGAGATTACTCTTATTAAAGAGAAGTATTCATAAGTTGATCTTTTACTCATTCTCATAAATTATTATTTTTTAGCACTGTAGAGTTATAAGAAATTTCTCATTCTTTCATTAACTCTGTAAAATTATAGAATTAAGATATCTATAATCTGTAATCACTCTTTATAGTTATATAGAAAGATTCAGAGTTATAATTCATAATTATTCTTTATTTGCTAGAGTGATCTGACTAATCCATAGAATCACTTATAGTATAAATAAATTTCTCTAAAGTAGTATAAATATTTCAGATATGTCTGTGAAATCTCATCTTCTTTTCTCTTTTTCTATAACAGCTCTTATTCTTATAAACTGTGAGTATTCTTATTCATCTTTGAAGTGTTTTTACTTAGATAACAGAGAGAGAGTGTTTCTAACAATATCTGTATATTAATTCAAGAACTTCTCAAGAATAAAAATTTTTCAATTTTAATATCTTTATAAATGATATCTGATCGTTGCTGAGGTTCTCATGAGTATCTCTGTGACTTCTCTAGTCACTTTTTACTGACTGATGAAGCAGAGACATTATTACTTACAACAGTGTTTTTACTCTTTTCAGATCTATCACTGCATCTGATCTTCAGATCAGTAGTTAATTCTGTATCTCTCTCAGATTAGTTTCTGACTCTTAGTAGTACAGTTCTGCTCTTTACTATAAGTCTTCTTACAAGTGATTCTTACAGACTCTAGCTCATAGTTTCTATGAAGCTCTCAGCACTGTCTCTACTAGACTGACCGTGTGACTGTGTCTGAGACCAGAATCAAAATATTTGATAGTTTCATTACCAATTCAACTGATCTGATTACAAAGTTTTAAGATTATATAGTAGTCTCATACTGTCTCAATGAGACTTACTGTCTACTCTTATCACATTTTTCAAATGAGACCATGATTTCCACTTTTCAATTTAAATTATTTTCATTGCTTTAAATGACTTTAAATCTTATTTGAGTGTTATCAAAAAGCATTACTTTTTAAAAAATTAAAAATAGGCTAAAAAAAACCTTAAAATGTCTAAAAATAGTAACTTTATGCTAAGAATGAAACTAAATAAGATTAAATGAGATCACTTTCTTATTTTTTCTAAGTCATGATCTCATTTTGAGATTTGATATATAGTTACTTTGCATGTTTTTTTAATGATTAGTCCCAGCGGGATTCACATCAAGAAATATATGAGACCAGATCAAATGAGATTAAATGTGAAATTTATAATTCTGATAATCAGTCTAGTCAGTACTCTCTACAGTCTCACAGATCTATAATCATCTCTTCTCTACTTATAAAATCTCTGATCAGATATATGTAAATATGTCTAAATTCTCTATTAACAGTTCTCACATCACAGCACATTTCTGCAATTCTGACATTAATAAGAGATGAGTTCTCAGATACTTATAAAGTCTGAGTAATTAAGATAATGTAAATGCTATAAATTCATAATAGAAGTTAATCTGAGTAGATAAGCTCTCTCTTCACATTTCAATGATTTTTACACTGAATACCTTAGTATAACTGAGAGAGAAAACACAGCTTTATAAGAAATATCTGATTTCATGTGTAGATAATCAGCTCTCAAGACTCTGTTACAACTGTGCATGCTCTGATGTCTAACTTTCTTGAAGTCTGTGCATTTTCAGTGATCTTCGCGTTAAATGTAATAATTGTCTGTACTGCGGGCACAATACTCTCTGCTTCTTTGAAGAGAAGAATTGATAGTCGCGGAGAAATTGAGAATGTAAGTATGAGTTTTCTTTGTTTTTCCTTTGTTAGTCTCTAAATTGTGTTCATGACTCTGTTTTTATTTTTCTTTATTTTTAACTTTAATAATAATATGATTTCTTCTTCTCTTTATATATACTATGAACTGTTCATCTCAGTAGAAATTCATTATGTTTGTAGACTAGAGTTTTATAAATGACAGTGTTAATGTCTTTATTATAACCAGGTTCTTAGTAAAGACTACATCATTCTGACTTGTCAGAATTTATAGTATAAAAGTCATGTTTCAGCTTCTGCAGATATCATATCTACTTAAATAATTCTCAAGTGAACTTATTTATCTTATTAGAATACTCTTATCACTGAATGTTAAATCAGAGCTTATAATCTCACTTTTCTAAGTTAATATTTTCTTTGATCTGATATTCTCTTTCACTCTTTAATACTTCATAAACAGAGTGATGAGTCATGAGATTCTCTTCTAAGAATTTCTTATATTCATAAAGAAAAAATATATGAAAAATATTATATATCTATAACTCAGATAACAGTTTCAATCTATAGAACTATAAACTGACTTTTATTATAATTTTGTAGAACTCTGTTTATAAGAGATTCTGCTTCTTACTAAATCTTTATATAATAATATTTTTCAGACTCAGTCAGACTCTATTATCTTGCTTAAAACTCTTTATAATATACTTAGAGTTATAGTATCTTTTTCAATACTCTTGAGTCTTTCTCAAGAATTCATAGACTTTCTCTTAAATATCTTGAATTCTCTCAGTCTATTCACAGATACCACTTTACTCTATAATATACTCTTATAAGTTTATTAAGATTATCTGCAGATGAGTCTTAGTAAGCATCTTAAAGAGAATTTTATCTATACTAACATACTTTAAGTTATTATATATAAACTCTGTGAGTGGTAATTAATACACTCAGTCACTCTGATTATAATTGACAAAGTATTATAGATACTATTTTAATATACTTATCAGATATTCTATCTGCTTATCTGTCTATTGATAAAAAGTTATACTTAGATCTTATAAGATCTTGAGTATAATTATCAGATCAGATCAGAACTTCTCTGTGAAGATTAATTCTCTATTAAAGATAATATTCACAGATAACTCATACAACTGAATCATATTACAGATAAAGATATAAGTCAAATTCTTTAACTTTAACTTCTTATAAGTGAGTATAAAGTGTGTTATCTTGATAAAGTGGTCTACTATCATTAACACACTGTCAAAGCAGGTATTATATATATTCTTACTTTCAGAAAGGCTTATAAGAGTATTTATTTCTAGCTATTCTCAAGATTCTCATAGAATGAGTAGAGAAGTAAGTTCTTTATATAAATTGAACTGCACTATTCATGAATTCTGATAAATAGTATAAGAATTCACTATCTTCTTTATAAGTTATTATTATTATTATTATTATTCTTCAATTATAGATGTACATAGTCAGAGACTATGACATCTACCTGAGAGCTTAGTTCTCAGAGTTTTTCCTATATCTATAAAGTTAACTATTATACATTCATCAATTTCAGATATGCAAAATCAGAAAATTTCAGCTCAGAATATAAAAACTGTTTACAAATTGCAGTATTTTAACATCTTCTGATACTTTGAAACTATTTGACAATATCATGACAAAGGAAAAGAGAACACAGTCTTAAAGATAGACACATTAAATAGATAGATAGAAAAGAATAGAAAGGAAAAAGTAAAGTAAAGAGAGATTGTAACAAAACAAATTATCAAAAGATAGTATATAGCTGTTTTAACAGACTATATCTGATCAATTTTCTTCTCTTCATATTCAGATAATTCTGAATTCAGTCATTTTCTTATAGCTGCTTGAGTTTCTGATAGAAAGTCTATTAAGTATTTAATTTCTGTCTCAGTTGAGAATAAGAATCTCATATTTAATTGATTTAAATCATACTTCTCTTTCAATCTGACTCTGAGACTATTGTATAGTGCACAGTGCATTATAATATACTCAGGATTCTCATTTGTATTGCAGAATGAGCATTCTATGAAATCAAATCTACTATCAAATCTTTGTATATAACATTTGAAATAGTCATATTCTAGTTTTAGCTGTATTATAGATGAGAATATTTTCTTTTTACATTTAATTAAACAAGATTTTCACTTGGGTTTTATTTCAAATCTTGAATAATGTATACTCTTCTTTTATGTCTACCAGCTTTCATTTCAGTTGTCTAAACAAGATTCTTTTATTTTTCTATTTATAAAAGATCAGAATATAATTTTTTGAATAGATTTGCTTAATTCTGAACTGTTTCTTACAGCTGAAGCAGTCAATTCATTGTCATGAATATTCATATAAGCAGGAACTCAGTGCAGATGAATTATCAGCTTTAATAATCTTCTCTTTTGAATTTTTAAAACAGAGTTTAAGATCAGTTCAAGATTCATTTAATTATTATGAATCTGACTATTTCTAAGTCTTTTTAAAGCAGCTTGACTATTAGAGAATATCCATATCTCTTGCAAACTATTTTCTTTTTTATAAGATTTTATTTCAATGAGTTTGAAAGCTTTCACTATTATAAATAGTTCAGCATCAAAGACTTCAGATTCACAGTCTAAATTTTAGAAATCTGAGATAAAATTAATATTATCTTCAGTATAAGCAATGCCTGTGTCTAATCTATTCATATTCTCATTTTTTGAGCCATCTGAATAAATCAGAATAGAGTCTTTTATATTGATTGTAGAAATTCTCTTCAAATGCTGTTCATATTTTTTCTCTTTAGATAGTTCACTTATTTGTAAGTTTATAAGAGATTCAAGCTTTTCTCTTCAGAGAGATAACTTCTCATGATCAACTTTTCCAACATTTAAAGAAGAAAATTGATTTTTAATCAGTGAGCATAGTCTGTACAGTTGAGAAGACATTTTCTTTGAAGAATTATTTTCATTTCAATCAAGAAATCTATTTCAATCTAGTTCATTTTCAGAGTTAATCAGTGTAAATGAAGAAGAGACTCTTTCTCTAATTATATGATTTAAGCTTATCTTTATAACTCTCAGAGCATAGTTCATACAGGCCTTTTCAAATCTAATAGCAGGAGGAGGAATTGAAGCTTCAATTTTCATTACTTTTATAGAAGGATGATTTGAATACTCTCAGAATTCTTCTCAAAGCTCTGTGTTTCAAGACTTTTGAAGAGTTCAGTGAAATTTCCCTTGATTATTTCATCAAACTTGAACTTCATAATCAGCTACTGAGGTAATACAGGCTATATATAACTGTCTCATAGCCTGGAAAGAATAGATCTCTCTCTGTATTTGATAGTCTGATAATGTTGTTCAATAGTCTTTCTGCCTTGACAGTTCTTTATTGAATATGATATTTAAAATTCAACTTGAAGTTTAACCATACTTCTAATCATTTGAGATTTAAACTGGGTTTAATCTCTCTATTTAAAAGAGTTAGGGATAGTTCTTTCTCATTGAATCTAGAAAAGAAATGAATTAACTCAGTTTTATTCATATTAAATTAAATTTGATTGATATCTGCTCTGACAAAGATTTTCTTTGCAGCTTTTTCAATCACTTTTAAATTCTCTTTGATAGTTTTTGAGCTGTAGATCAGATCAATATCATCTATATAACTCAGAGATCACACTATTTTCATATTTCTATCTTTGAATAGATATGCAGTGTATATTGCAAATAAAATGAGTGAGATTGAAGATTCTTGCAGTACTTCTATTTTTATCTCAGTCTTGTCTTGTTTCATTTCATCAAAGAAAAGTTGTATGATTCTTTTAGATATAAAACAGTTAACTCATTTCATTGGAGAAAGTGACAGTTAGACTGACCGCTGAGATCATGAATTTCACGTTTGATCTCATTTGATCTGGTCTCATACATTTCTTGGCGTGAATCCCGCTGGGACTAGTCATTAAAAAAACATGCAAAGTGACTATATATGAGATCTTAAAATGAAACTATGACTTGAAAAAAATGAGAAAGTGATCTCATTTGATTCCATTTAGTCTCATTCTTGGTATAAAGTTACTATTTTTAGACATTTTAAGGATTTTTTTAGACTATTTTTAATTTTCTAAAAAGTAACGCTTTTTGATAACACTCAAATGAGATTTAATGTCATTTAAAGCAATAAAAATAATTTAAATTGAGAAGTGGAAATCATGGTCTCATTTGGAAAATGTGACAAGAGTAGACAGTAAGTCCCACTGAGACAGTATGAAACTACTATATAATGTTAAAACCATGTAATGAGATCGGTTGAATTGATAATGAGACTACCAAAAAATCTGGTCCTGGTCTCAGACACGGTCACACGGTCAGTCTAGTGACAGTTTTAACATCTTCAAAGTCTGAATTAACTTTGACTTTGAAACATAACCAAATGCTTCTTTTATATCAATAAAAACTGCAGTTGAGACCAGATCTTCATGCTTTGCTATTTGAATATTATAAATAACTGAGAGAATAGTGTTAATTGCAGAACATTGTTTTCTATCTCCTATTTCTTCACTGAATAAAAGAGAGTTATTAATAGAGCTTATAAAAGATAGTTGAGTAGCTATTATCTTTTCTAAATTCTTTTCTAGACAGTTCAATAGAGATATTACTCTATATGACTTAGAAATTGAAGTTTTTCTATTAGATTTTGCAAGAATTACTTCAGTGACTTCTCTTCAGCATTCAGAATAATATTCATTTTTCAAGAGATTAAAAAAGAGCTCAAAATATTCATTCTTTAAGTAGAAGTATATATTTTGAATAATCAAGTGATTAATTGAATCAGGCTCTATAGTAGTTTTAACTGAACTTGAGAAGATAGCTGACTCTAATTCATCTTGTGTAAGATCAGGTCATTCTCAGTCATTTTCATCAATATAGTTAAGAAGTGATATATTCTCTTTCTCTGAATCTGAATCTGATGAGTTTTGAAAGAGAATTCTTATAAAAGCTTAATATTTTTCCTTAAAAGAGTTTGCTGTATATAATTCATTCTGAAACTTATATTCTAAGACTGAAAGTTTTGCTACACTTCTTGTTTTAGTATAGTTAAAAGCTTTAAAAACTTTCTTTTCTTATACTTCTTCAAGAAATTTATTTCAGCAGTCTGTTTTAGCTCTTTTAATATCTGAAAAATATTCATTTCTGACAGCTTTGAACTCTTCATCAGATATTATATCATTCTTTCAATCTCTTCTAGCAGTAGCTAATTATTTTCTTTTAGATAAGATATTCTTGTAAGAGGCCTACGCCGAATAGATCGGTATAATATATAGGTCTTATATAACAAAGAGAAAAACATTAGAGAAGAAAAGAAAGAGAAAGTGTAGAAATTGACAATCAGAGTGAATATTTATACGCATATGCAGTGGCATACGCGGTGAAGCTTCAAGGCGGAAGAATAGAAATTCTGTAGGTTTTTGACTGAGAATTGCCGACTGAGAATCAGAACAGTAGAAATCTGTGAAGCAACTGAGAATTGAAATGATAGAAATCTGTGAAGTGTAATGAAATAGTCTATATGATTGATCAGGCGCAGCTTGTCACATTAGCCCCTTCTTTCTAGAAGTGATATAGAGTCGCGGGCGCGTAGTTCTCATCAGTCAAGAGCTGCTGTCTTGAATAACACAGAGCTTGAAGTTCAGGTCAGGTGATCATAGTCAACTCATTTTATCAGATATTATCAGCCACAGCCGCAGAATCTCTTATTGAGAATATCTTCAATCTCTCACTCAAGTTCATTATCTTCTTCTATGATCTCTGATGACTGTCAGTCAGAAGTCAGTTGAGAAGAGAATAGATCAGTGACAGTGTGGCAGAGTAAGCTTGTATAAAAGACATTATAAATCTCTGATGATGTGTTAAGATAGTAGTTGTGACTATCTAGAACTTCTATCACTTTATACCTGACATGGCAGTAATCTAGTGTATGAGATAAATGTGTGATTCATATATTCTTGAGATTCAATCACACAAGGTCTTCTATCTTATACTGCTCTGCAGAATCTCATCAGATGTTGATTTAATCTTCTTAATCTTGTTTTGTAATTATCATGAAGATCTCTACTCAGTCACAGGTATCTCAGAGCTTTATTACTATATTATCAGCAATCTGAATCAGACTGCAGAGATTCAGTGTAAACTGTGTAATCTCTAGAAGATTCAACACTTTCATGTAATATTCATATGTAAGAAAGAACAGACTTATATCTATTGAAATGATATCTTGACTGTTGATAGTGATCTCTGTATGTAGAAGAAAATCATATCAATCATCTTATAAGTGATTACAGAACTTACAAAGATAATTCTTTACAGTCTGAATTATTCATTTCAATGCATTATCAGTCTCAGAGTGATAGATAGTTGATAAACAGTGTATAATCTTGAGAACTTGACAGATTCTTGTTCAGAGAGTACTCATGAATTGACAGTCTTAATCTGATATAATAGATCTCAGTAACTCATACATTCAATAGAATGAAGTTTATAAGAAAGCTTCAGTGACTTGTTCAGCATTCATCTTATTACAAGATTTCAATATTATATCTTTACTGAGTCAGTTAATGATGATGTAAGAATAAGTGCTCGCAGGCGATTATTCGGGTGTTTACAGCTTGGCGTGATATGTACTGTTAATTACTAGAAGTATTCACAGTAGAAAGATAAAATGTAGAGATTAAATATATAATAGCATTCAAGCTGAGTTATAAATAGTATTCACAAACTCCAGTCTATATAGTTATGTGTAGTCAAGAGCCACTAATTCTATTGATTATATGAGAGATAGAAATAGACATAAAGAATTCATGAGAAGTGAGATTTCTTATATACTCTTCCCTCTCTAAGACTTCATCTGTGAAGCCTTTCACTGAGTGACTTCATAGAATCAGCTCAGCACTGTAGTGATACTCACTAAAAATTCTTCATATCTATAAAAAAAAACCTTAGTGAGGAAAAATCTCTTGTTATTATAAAGAGAAAAGAGTCTGTCACTCAGTTTCTTATTCTGTAAGATTCTTTATAATCTACAGATTCTTCTTTAACTATCACACAGATTTATCTCACATCTTTTATATAGAAGAGTTCTGATTGACTCTCAATCATTTTCATGAGATTCTTGTGTGACTATCATACAGATTCATCTCACAGATAAATCACTCTCTGTGAGATCACTCTTATTAAAGAGAAGTATTCATAAGATAATCTTTCACTTATTCTTATAAATCATTGTTCTTTAACACTGTAGAATTATGAGGAATTTTTCATTCTTTCATTAACTCTGTAGAATTGTAGAATCAAGATATTCACAGTCTGCAATCACTCTTCATAGTTATATAGAAAGATTCAGATCTGTAATTCACAATCACTCTTTATTTACTAGAGTGATCTGACTGTTTCACAGAATCACTCACAGTGTAAGCAAATCTCTCTAGAGTAGTATAAATATCTCAGATCTGTCTATGAAATCTTATCTTCTTTTATCTTTTTCTGTAACAGCTTTCATCTTCACAAACTGTGAGTATTCTCATTCATTTATAAAGTATTTTCACTTAGATGATAAAGAGAGAGTGTTTCTGACAATATCTGTATATTAATTCAAGAATTTCTCAAGAATAAAAAAAATTTTCAATTTTAATATCTTTATAAATAATATCTGACTGCTACTGAGCTTCTTGTAAGCATCTCTGTGACTTCTCTGATCACTTTTTACTGACTGATGAAGCAGGAATATTACTGCTTATAACAGTATCTTCACTTCTTTCAGCTCTGCCATCACATCTGATCTTTGAGTCAGTAACTAATCTCATGCCTCTTCTAGGCCAGTCTCTGACTTTAAGCAGTGTAGTCTCACTCTTTACTGTAAGTCTCTCTGTAAGTAATTTCTTACAGACTCTAGCTGACAGTTCTTGCAAAGCTTTCAGTGTTGTCAGTGTCTTCTACAGTCTCATGAGTCTATAATCATCTCTCTTCTGCCTGCACAATCTCTGACCAGGCATATGTAAATATGTCTAGATTCTCTATCAATAGTTCTTACATCACAGCGCATTTCTGCAATTCCATTATCAATGAGAGATGAGTCTTCAGATATCTGCAAAATCTGAGTAATCAAGGTAATGTAAATGTCATGAATTCATAACAGAAGTTAATCTGAATGAATAAGCTCTCTCTTTATATCTCAATTATTTCTGAGCTGAATACTTCAGTATAACTGAGAAAGTGAACACAGCTTCATAAGAAATATCTGATCACATGCACAGATAATCAGCTCTTAAGACTCTGTCACAACTGTACACACTCTGATGTCTGACTTCTCTGAAGTCTGTGCATTTCTGATAGTCTTCATATCAAATACAACAATTATCTGTATCACAGATATAATACTCTCTGCTTCTTTGAAGAGAAGAATTGATAGTTGTGAAGAGATTGAGTGTTATAAGTATTAAGAATGTAAGTGTGAATTTTCTTTATTTTTTCTTTATTAATCTCTAAATTATATTCACAGTTCTGTTTTTATTTTCTTATTTTTTTTTTAACTTTAATGAGAGTATGATTTCTTCTTCTCTTTGTATACACCATGAACTGTTCAGTTCAGTAGAAATTCATCATCTTATAGACTAGAATTTATAAATAACAGTGTTAATATCTTTATTATAATCAGGTTCTTAGTGAAGACTGTGTCATTCTGACTTGTCAGAATTCATGATATGGAAGTCATGTCTCAGCTTTCACAGATGTCTTATCTGCTCAGATGATTCTCAAGTAAACTCATTCATCTTATCAGAATACTCTTATCACTGAATCTTAAATCAGAGCTTGTGATCTCACTTTTCTGAGTTAATAATTTCTTTAATCTGATATTATCTTTCACTCTCTAGTACTTTATAAACAGAGTGATAAGTCATAGAATTCTCTTCTAAGAATTTCTTATATTTACAGAGTAAAGAGATATGAAAAACATTATACATCTATAACTCAGATAACAGTTTCAATCTATAGAACTATAAGCTAACTTTCTTCATAATCTTACAGAACTCTGTTCACAAGAGATTCAGCTTCTTACTAGATCTCTGTATGATGATATTTTCTAAACTCAGTCAGACTCTATTATCTTTCTTAAAACTCTTTATAATATACTTGAAGTCATAGTATCTCTTCTGATACTCTTGAGTCTTTCTCAAGAATTCACAGACTTTCTTCTGAATATTCTGAATTCTCTCAGTCTGTTCATGAGCATTATCACACTCTATAGTGTACTCTCACAGGTTTATCAAGATTATTCATGAGTGAGTCTCAGTGAGTATCTCAAAGAGGGTTTTATCTGTACTGACATACTTTGAGTTATTATATATGAACTTCATGAGTGATAATTAATATACTCAGTCATTCTGATTGTAATTGACAAAGCACTACAGATACTGTTTCAATATACTCATCAGATATTCTATCTGATCATCTGTCTATTAATGAAAAGTCATGCTTAGATCTCACAAGATCTTCAGTATAGTTATCAGATCAGATCAGAACTTCTCTGTGAAGATTAATTCTCTATCTGAGATAATATTCACAGATAATTCATGCAACTGAATCATATCACAGATAAAGATATAAGTTAAATTCTTTGACTTCAAGTTCTTATAGATGAGTATAAAGTGTGCTATCTTAATAAAGTAATTCACTATCACCAGTACACTGTTAAAACAGGTATTATATATGTTCTTACTTTTAGAGAGATCTACAAGAGCATTCATTTCTAGCTATTTTCAAGATTTTCATGAGATGAGTAGAGAAGTAAGTTCTTTATATAATCTGAACTGCACTATCTGTGAACTCTGATAAATAGTATAAGAATTCACTATCTTCTTCACAAGTTCTCATATCTTCAGTCAGAAGTATTTTCTTATAAGCAACTCATGAGTTCTAGTATCTGTAAAATGACTCACTAGAGAAGAGTCATAATATCTTTTGATGAGTTCTATGTATAGAAACTCATTTATAGGTATATAAATTCAGCTCTCTCTTTATAAGAGACTATTTAAGTCTCTTCAATTCTTTGTTTCTGCAGGATTGATCCCTGTCATGAGCAGTTTCTGAATATACTGAGTATATTCATTCTTCAGTTACAGTTCAGACAATCTGAATAGAAGATCTTATAAAAACTTATACTCTGTTTTCTCTTATATCAGATCTTCTGCAGTGCTTCTCAAAGCCTGTAAACTCTTCAGATTATAGATACTCTCTTCAAGAATTCTTACAGAGATTCTCAGAGTATTAACTCTCAGTGCTATAGAGAGTAGTTATACAGACTTCTTTTCTCTCTTTTCTCTCTTCTCTTACAGAGAATTGAGAGACTCTTCAGTCAATCTCTTTATAACACTCAGTTCAAGCATCTTATAAAGCTTTTCTGCTTTCTCTAGTCTCTCTGTATCTATTACTCTGATCTTCTTAATATAGTCTGATCTATGAGAGAGTCTGTCTGCTGAGTTCTTAGTTCTCTTGATATGTTCTATCTTGAATCAGAACTCACTCAGTCTCTGAGCTCAGTGAATCTGTCACTGCAAGAGTTTCTTAATTAAAGTAAACTATTATAAGCTGTTATAATCAGTTCTAACAGTAATCACTGTTATGAGACTCTTAAAGTAGTGATATCAGTAATGAAAGAATTTCACTGTTATAAGAAGCTTCTGATTATAAATATTATAGTTGATCTCTGTAAGTTGCATCTTCTGTAAGAAAAAGATCACTGAAACTCAGTTCTTATTTAGCTGTAGTTATGAGACTATTTCTGAAATTGTAAAGAAGAAGACATCTGTCTTCAATCTAGTTAAGAGTAAGAAATCAAAGTAAAACAGTATCACTGTATCTATGAATATCTGTTTCAATCTTACAAAGACTCTGTGAGCTTCTAAAATAAGAAAGTTCTCATAGCTCTCTCTTCTCAATAATCTTTTTATTCTTCATTTATAGAATAACTTCTTCTTATTTTCATTCTTCAGCATGTCTGTAAGAGTTAAGAAGATTCTCATAAATACAAAGATAAACTATCTATAGAAATTCATAAAGCTCAGAAAGATTTGAATCTTATAAATATTAGTTAACTTCAGTTATAATAGAATAGTCTCAATCTGTGAAGATTTCATCTGAATATCATCTACAGTGATTACATATTCTAGAAAATTAATTCAATAGACACTGAAGTTACACTTTACAAGCTTAATATACAGTTATGTCTTATCTAAGATCTTCAATACACTTTACACATGCTCAGTATGTTCTTTCTTCTTCATAAAGTACATCATCACAATATTCAGATATATTATTATAAAGACATTCAGATATACACAATGTGTTTTATTAATAAAAGACTGAAATGCTGCAGAAATATTAACTAAATTAAAAGACATCACTAGATATTCAAACAATTTCAGTGCAGTTCTAAAGACAGTCTTTCATTCATTCTTAGATTATATTCACTGCTGTGTATATGTATTGATTATATTCAGTTGTGTGAATATAATAGCTTCTGTGAGACAGTTGATCATATTCTCAATCAGAGACAGAGAGTAGTGACTCTTTATTATCTTAAAGTTCAGATTATAGTAGTCTATATATAATCTGAGATCTTTATTCTTCTTCTTTATAAATATCACAGAGACTTCTGCAGAGATCTGTGAAGATCAGATAAAGTTATTCTTCACATTCTTCTTCACATAGATCTGCAAAACCTCTGTCTTATAATAAGAGAGCTTATAGATTGATTCTTAGAAGAGTTTCTATTCTTCTATTAAATCTATTATCAGATTCTTCTTATAGTGAGAAGAAAGCTTAGCTGTCTTTACTGAGCTGAATATCTCTGCAAGATCTCAGTATTTCTCTAGTATCTGAAGCTCAGTTTCTATGACTGTGAAGTTCTCAGACATTCACAAAGTTATTATATAGATGAGCTTATCTTCTCTAATCAACTCTACAGTATTAACTGATTGTATCTCTGTAAGTAAGTCTGTCAATACTGATCAGAAGTATAAACCTGACTTACAAACAGCTATGTACAGATTGTGTCTTTGAAGTTATATAAGTCTTAAGTACATATCATCTGTGATGTCTGTGATAATCACAGTTTCTATAAATCTTCTTCAGATTTTGATGAGATCTTGCAATTCAAAGATGACTCTTGTGAGTCTCTCAGTTCTTAGATCTGAGTTCTCACACTCTGCTTATTATAAGAGCAGATTCTCAGTTTTCATCACTTAGCTTATTCACTTCATGAGCTTTAGAGACACTACAGTGACCTGAGATTCTGAGTTTATCAATACTTTTCATACTTGTAAGACAGCAGTATCATGATCTGATCTCTCTCTGTGAGTAAGTATTTTTATCAGAGAAGTAACAGATTCAGATGTCAGCTTCAAGACTCTTAAGAAGACTGTTACTGACTCTGTCTGTAACTCTTCAAATTTCTATTTTAATTTATTCAGACAGTTTGTGTGAAGATAATCTGATTTAGAATAGATAAAGCAGAGACTCTTTTTCTTAATCTCTCTGTTATACACTCTGTTCACAGAAGCTTATAAAGCTCTCTCTTTCTGCTTAGTAGTCAGATACAAATCTCTCTGTATCTTATCATCTTTCTCTGATAAACCTGTTCTCTATTGTTCTGATTCTTGCAGAGCTGATTGATAATTCACTCTCTACAGATCTGTGACTCTCACAGTGATCTGTAAGCAGTGAATAAGAGTTATCAGTTTCTTCAGAGTTAAGAACTTAAAGTCTTACTCAATGAGCTTGTTCTACATATCTTTATTCAGCTTCTTTATAAATATTATCATTCAGATCTTGTTTCAGAGCCCTGTTTTCACAGATCTCAATTCATATCACAATTTCATAAAGTGCTGTGAGTAGTCTTTATCAGATTTCTCATCTCTTTTTCTAATATTAATGATTACAGCTCAGATGTTCTCTGTTCAGCTCACAGAGTCTCTCAACTTATTCTCTAAATAAATCTTAAGAACAGATCAGTGAGATCTCTTGTAATCATTTTCTAGATAATTCAGTCAGTTCTTGACTTCAGTGTAGTAGAGATCTGTTATTGCATAGATAACAGCTTCTTCATCTTTTATATTACACAGTCAGGCTTGTGAGTCAATTTTAAATATAAACTTATAAAAGCTTTTATAGATTGTGATTCAGTAAGTGATCTTAAGTAATCATAACTTTAGAAAGTTTCTTTTCAGTTCATAAGTATCTTTAAAGATTATATTTAGAGACTCAGTTCAAGAGTGTTTGCAGACAGTAAGCATTTCTTATAGAAAAATAGCTTGATTCTGTGAGAGATGCTCAAGAATGTGCTTCACTGAGATTGATTTATTCATGAGTTTGAAGAGTTTCTCTGTTACAGATGCAGAGAATGATATTCTGTAAGTAATTAATAAGTTCTCTGAGACTTCTTTCATAAGAGTTATTTATAAGTCAGATGACTGCTTCTGAGTGTCTGCAGTAGAGTTCACAGAGATTAAAGCATGTAAGTTTCTAGTTCTTTCAGTCATAATGAGTGATTGCTGACTGACTGAGCTTGAAATGTAAGAATAAGTGCTCACAGATGATTATTCAGGTGTTTGCAGCTTGACATGATATATACTATTAACTACTAGAAGTATTCACAGTAGAAAGATAAAATGTAGAGATTAAATGTATAATAGTATTCAAGCTGAGTTATGAATAGTATTCATGAACTCCAGTCTATATAGTTGTGTGTAGCCAAGGGCCGCTAACCCTATTGATTACATGAGAGATAGGAATAGGGGTAAAGAATTCGCGAGGAGCGGGATTTCTTACAGATGATCAGAATATTCTTATAATTCTTACTCTCAGATAGATTAACAGCAAACTCAATCACTACATCTTACCAGATTCTATCAGAGATATTGAGTGATTTCAGTAGACCTTTTTTACAGTTCTTTTATAAGATAATAAAAGAACAGCAGTTGCAGTTTTAAATGAAGTATCTGATACTGTTTAATATCTCAGATCAGTAGAACTCTCAGAAGATCATTCTATACAGTTATTTACAATCTGAATAATCAGTTATATGAGAGTCATGCATCTCTTACATTATTCAGATATATAAGAGTTCAGAGTGAAGAACTCAGTATCATTCACAGAATTGTAGAGTGTTATTATCATTGATTGAATATTCCGAGATATCAGTTCTTATACATAGTTTTGAGAAAAATCAGAGTGCTTCTTATTGTGTCACTTCAGTGAGTGCTTAAAGAAGTTCATCAGTTTAAGCTGCTGTATATTATAGTTCATCTAATGTAGGTTCAGAAGAAGTTGAGATATCAGTGACAGTTCTAATTGAAGAAGTATGTATAATGTCATGAGCTGTTCTATCTTGATTAACTAGTATCTTCAGATTCAAGAGCCAGTGCTCTCAGTTCATTCAGTGAGTATCTGTTACATCAGATGACATATCTTGCTCTCATTGTGAGAGAACATCTGTTATTGAGTTCTGACTGTTGAAGCAGTAGTGTATTGTAAAATAAAAGCAGTGTAGAAACTCAGATCATCATATTTATCATTCAGTGAGTTTACAGATAGTTATGAAGTATTTGAGATTCTTATAATCTGTGATTATCTCAAATTCAGAGACACTTCAGAGTTCAGAGTCTCATTCTTCTAAACAGTGTACAATTGTGAGAAGTTTCTTATCATAGATCTCATAATTGTATTCAGCAGAACTCAGTTTCTTAGACATGAAGATACATGATTGTAAGACATCTTTATCATCATATTACAATATAGCTTCTTCTGTGATATAATCAGAGAAATCAGCTTTAACAACTGTCTCATAATCAGAATTGAATGTTATCAGTAGAGAGATATTAATAAACATCTTCTTTATCTGTGTAAATACAGCTTCAGTGTTTACTGATCATTGAAATACTGAGTCTTTCTTAGTGAGTTCTGTAAGTGATCTCATAATATCTGAGAAGTTTCATATAAATCACTGATAGAAGTTAGTGAATTCAATGAAGCTTTATACATCTTTCACAGTATATAAAGCTTTTTATTTGAGAATGATAGAAACCTTCTCAGAATTCATTCAAATTCTCTTACCAGCTTCTATGATGAAATCTAAGTATTTAGTACTCTTAACTTCAAAATCACACTTGTTAATATCAATTAATAGTTCTGCTTCTTATAGTTATTGTAATACTCTTCACATATGCTCTTGATACTCTTTTCTGAATTCATCAGTGAAGATGAGAATGTCATCTAGATAAGTAGATACAAACTTATTAAGAAAATCTCAGAGTGTTCAGTTGATATACTTCTGAAATATACTGAGAGTGTTAGCCAGTTTAAAGAGTGTGACTACTCATTCAAAGAGGTCATAATATGATTGAAATGCTGTAAGGCATTCATCTCCTTCAGTGATACAAATCTTATGAAACAGAGTGATGATATCTAGCTTTATCAATCATTGAGCTCATCTGATATGTGCTAGGGTTTCATTGATGAGAGATAAGAGATAACAATCTTTCTTTGTCAATCTGTTCAGATCTCAGTAGTTCACACAGAATCAGAGTTCTTTATCTGACTTCTTTACAAAGAGAATAGAAGCTGCAGTGAAAGAGTTGCTAACATATATAAATCTCTTATTCAACAGATTATTAAGTGTCTTCTGAAGAAGAAGAAGTTCATCTCAAGACATATTATAAAGAGAGCCTCACAGTGACTCAGAATCCTTATCATTCTTCTTTTCTAACTTGATACTGTGATCCACTCCTGGGCCTTATAAAGAAGGTATATTCATAATATTATCTTGTCAGAAGATATCTAGGTATTCATGATATTATTGAGAGAGTTTTATGCAAGAATCTGTTATTATAGTACAGAATAACTTTTCTAGAGCTTTCTTAATATCAGTCAGACTGACAGAATAGATTGATACATGATTCTGCTATCAGTGACTTTGTTAGTGATTTTGATGATGACTTCTTTTTCAGAGCATTTTGTACGTGTTAGCAGAGATCTGTGTCAGATTCATGATCTTGTGAATGTCATCTTTGTGAATTCTATCATTGTTAGAGAATATCAAGCTCCTGTTTCAAGCATTCAATAAGATGCCTTGTTCAGATAGTCAGGCAAGTTCTAATATAAGATTATAATCAAGATTATCAACTTCATATGTGTAGACATCTTTACATTGATATTCTCTCACATCTATGATCAACTTCACCATGTAACAGGTACAAATGTCTTTTAGACCATCAAATCCTGCAAGAAGTCGGGGTTTTGATAAGAGAATACACTGAAGGTTATAATGTCTTACAACTGAAGATTTTATCATTGTATAGTGACATAGACTGCTGTCTATCATAGCTTTCATATTATACATGTTATCAATCACAGTAGATACAAGAATCACATTTATTATCATTTTCTCTGCAAATTATTGTCATCTGATCTCTTCAAGCTTCTGTTTACAAATTTGAACAGAAGCTAATCTTTTCCCTGTTTCATTGAGACATTCTCATAGTTATCTTTCAAATCTTTCTTCACTGCAATGTGGTTGGCACAGACAGACACTGATTCATTTTTCAAATGAGAAGACACTGATCTTTCTCTTAATTTAGAAGATGCTAGTCTTTCTCTTGAGTGTGAAGACACATAGGTTGATCAGCAGTTGAAAGCAATGTGTTCTAATCAGTTACAGTTAATGCATACTTCATGTTAACATCAATCAGTGACTTTCTCAGAAGTGATCTCAGGAACTCAGAAGCCTGTTCAAACAGCAGAAACTCTCACTTATGTGTAGACATTTGAATCTATTCAGTTCATGACATCTGCATCATTGCTGTTCTTCAGTGTGAGTGTATGAGTGACTGAAGTGTAATGTCTTCTGCCACTGTTCTATATACTCTTGAGCTTGATAAGACAGTCATTCAATGTCCAGAGCAGTGTACAGAAATCTTCATAAGTCTGGTCTTCATCTACACTTACAAGAGTCTGTAAGAGTTCAAAAGTTAATGTCTTCTTGAGCATACTAATCTTTATTAAATTCTCTCAAGATTGATCATCTGCTTCTAGAATCTTAGTGTTGAAGTCAGAAATGAATGTTATAAGAGAAGTGTTTCTCTGTCAGATACTCTGTAATCAATCTAATACTTTCTATTACATAGCAGTGTCTCAGAACAGAATATTAAGATATTTGATAATATTATCAGATGTTCACAATGCTGGTTCACATGCTTTCATTTATAAATGAAACTTCTGTTTCACACAATTCTTCAATCATTCATTGATATATCAATCTTGATTGATTAATGAACTGATGACATCTTCATCTATACTCAGTTTCATAAGCATTTCCATTCTCCATGATGAGTAGAGAGTGAGGTCAGAAGCATTGAAATATTCAGAGGCATCTAAGCATTCTTTCAGTGCTTTTATAGATGCTGAAGTTGCATGAGTTAATTGTTGAATTTCTTCATATTGAAGCTGTTAAGTGGCATGCATATCAGCTATCTGTTGCTGTTGTAATTTCAACATTACTCAGAGTTACTGTGGTATTACTTCTATACTCGCATTCAAGAGTTCTCTCATATTGTTGTTAGACATGTTATTCATTGAGTGTATAATATCTGTGAAATCTTGAAGAAGTGTAATCATATGAATACCTCATACATCTGAGTGTCAGAACTCTCAGGTCTTTCACTGATATTCTCTTGTAAGATCTTATTACAGAGTCAGAATAACTGATGAGCAAGCTTCTATCTGAGAACTCAGTCTTCACTTAACTGTGTTTCTCTTTCTTACATGTTGTTACATGTTCAGATATCTCTCAATGAATAATCATTTCTAATGAGAAGACAATGCATGAATAATTGTTTCTAATAAGAAGACAATGAATGTTTTTCTAGTGTAAGGGGCCTACACTGAATAGATTGGTATAATATATAGGTCTTATATAACAAAGAGAAAAACATTAGAGAAGGAAAGAAAGAGAAAGTGTGAGAATCAGTGATCAGAGTGGATATTTATACGCGTATGCAGTGGCATACGCGGTGGAGCTTCGGGGTGAAAGAATAGGAATTCTGTAGGTTTTCAGCCGAGGATCGGCGACTGAGAATTGGAACAGTAGGAATCTGTAAAGTGACCGAGAATCGGAATGGTAGGAATCTGTGAAGTGTAATGAAATAGTCTATATGATTGATCGGTCGCAGCCCGCCACAATTCTCATTTCACTAAGATTTTAAATACTCAGAAGACTTTCTCTTTGAAATATTATCTCTAACACTTGTTAGAATAATAGATGTAATGAGCTTCACTCTATTCTTAAGTATTTCATTTGAGATATCTTGATCAGGATTTCAATATAGCTCACTCTATCTTTCAGATTTTAACAGTTTTATACTTTCTTCAACTGCTTTTCAATCAGCTTTTTCAAAGTTAAACTGATTAGAGAGAAGAGGATTTTCACTTATTTATTTTTCACTCAGTTCAATATCAAATTCAATAATCTTATAATCTGATTCTGATGTCTTATTTGAATTAATAAATCAGTTTACAAGTCTTTTTTTCATTAGATTTTATAATATGAAGATTAGATCTATAATTGATTTCTGTTTCATATCTTTTCTAAAGAATGTTTATTGATCAGACTTGTTAACTAAATCTATTAAATACTCAAAGATTTATTCAATCAGATTATCAGCTCTTACTACTCTTTTACATTCTGAATTTCATCAGAGTTGATATGCATTGAAATCTTCTACAATTATAGAGTTTCTTAATGAAGTTATGTTTAAAAATTCTCTATTAATTATTCAGATATAGTTATTTTTCTTCAATGACTTTTCATTATAGATGTTTATAAGCTGTATAGTATCAAACTTATTCTCTTTATCTATAATATCACTCATTAGAATATCAGAGTCAGATATAATATTAAATCTTAGATTAAATTACTATCTTGATCTCTTTCTTTCATAGATTACTACTCTTGACTTTATCTCAGACTTTTGAGATAGAAAGCAGTAGTAGCTTGAATAAGAAATGATATATTTTTACTCAGTATTAAAGTTCAGTTTCTGAAGCAGTATAAAATCAACTTTTTATTCAAATATAATTTGAAGATAAGAATAAATATAATTAAAGTTTCTATTTATATTATTTTTAATAAATGTGATTTTTGAAGAGTTTTTAAACTTTTTTTATTATTTTTGTTGTACATTCATATCAAAAGAAAGTAGAGATAGAGTAGAATTTAATCACTATTATCAGATAGTAAATTATAACTATTTTGAAAAGTAGAAATCTCAACTACTTGCATTATATCTAGTTTATTATCAGACTCATTTCTCAATTCTCTAATCTTAACAGAAGTGTGAGAATTTAAATTCTGTTTACATTTAGCTGAAGAATTGAAGTTTGAAGATTTAGATAGTTAAGAGTTTCTTCTTTTTAAGCTTACAGTTGTGAGTTTACTGACTTGACTATTCTCTTCAGTTCTAGATTGACTTTAAGCTTCATCTTTTCTTCAGTTCTTTTGAGTTCTTGATATAAATATACATTCTTTTGAGCTAGATGCATATTTTTCTTTGCAATTAGAGCATTTAAGCAGAGTATGTTGACATATTTCATCTCTTTTTAAGCATGTTTTATACTGATACTCACTAGTTTTGTGATCTCTAGCACAGAATGCACATTTTGAGTCTTTAAAATAAGAGATTATAAAGTGTTCATATCTTTGACAGTTTGAACACTGTGTTTGAGTTTTGAGATTGATTCTTGAGTCTTTGTATTCTTGAACTCTCATTTTCAAACCTGCTACTTTTACTTCAGAGATCTTTAACTGTTTAAGTGTCTTTATATATACTAGAATAGAGGCATTTCTTCTACTTTGTCTGAACTCAATTGAATTTAGCTATACAGACTCTTTTCTCAGTTGAATAGAGTTGTATTCTTCTAATTCATTTTTGAGAAGTAGCATTCCTTCTTCACAGTCAAAAATTTCAACTAGAATATTATAAAGAATGAATTTATCTCACTTTTTATCTCTCTCAGATAGAATCATTATATTTAATAAATATTCTACTGTTGATTTTCAGAGATTCTCATTCTGAATAAGAAATTCTGTACTGAATTCAGGCATTGTAGTTAGAATCATGAAGTTTTCAAAGAAGAATGGCGTAATTAAAGCTATAACTGGTTTG
The DNA here is from genome assembly GCF_000003855.2 of Blastomyces gilchristii SLH14081. Classification (NCBI taxonomy): domain Eukaryota; kingdom Fungi; phylum Ascomycota; class Eurotiomycetes; order Onygenales; family Ajellomycetaceae; genus Blastomyces; species Blastomyces gilchristii. The sequence goes on along the minus strand of NW_003101677.1, from coordinate 2,701,185 downwards.
TAAACTTCAATATCAGTCATTAACTGAGAAAAGAACAGCTGATTGACTTCATTTCTAATTCTAAAAATGAGATTTGAGTCAAGCTTGCTTCTCTGCAAGATGTTCTGATTTGAGACTTTGAGAATAAGTCTTCTATTTCTGAAGATTTGAAAGTTTTTCTCTTTTTACATTTTTTTCTTTACTTTTCTATTAACAGAAGTATGAGTAGTATTCTTCTCAGTTTTCTCAGAATTTTGAGCAGGTTTTGAGATAGTAGATTTAGAGACAGCAGGATTAGAGACAGCAGATTCAGCTACTTGAGCATATATTTTCTTCTGATTTAAAGAAGAAGAAGAAGTAGAAAAAGAAGAAGAGTAAACTGAAGAGTCAGTGATTGTACTAGGAATTTTCAATGTTTTTAGAACTGTGTTTGAAATTCCAAGTTTGAACTTAATTACTTCCTGTAGTTGTCTAGCCTGAGTATGAAGAATTAACAGAACTTCTTGATTCATCTCACTCAGACACTGCTTTTCAAGAATCTTGCTTACTTTTTCAAGTTTCTGTATTTCAAGAACTTGTTATTTCTCTATTTCTTCTCTCTTTCTTCTCTTCAGAAATTCAATCTCAGAAATAGCATTTGAGAAAGCATCTTTTTCCACATCAACTGAGTGTATTTTTGAACTCATTGTTCTTACTCAATGAAAAGTTGATCAGACTGATTCAATTAAGATATTTATTGAACTTTTTTGAATTGAAAAGTGAATCAGACTGTTTCAATTAAGAGATTTCTAAGTCTGTTTTCAATTGAAAAGTTGGTCAGACTGTTTCAAAAGAAGTGTAAAAGACTTTTGTATATAAAACACCTGATTTTTTTCACACTAGTTCAGTAACTAGGTTAGATTTTTGAAGAGAATCTAATAAACTAAAATCAATTTTTGAGATAAATTAATAAAATCTTTACAATCTCTTTCTTGAGATACAGTGAGAAAAGATATGATATTAATTAATAATAAATCAGATAATATAACAGTTTTTGAGAGAAAAACTGATAAAAAATAAATCAATTTTTTACAGAGAAATTGATTAAAACTATTCAATTTTATTCTAAATCATTTAATTCTTCTCACATAATAAGTGTGCAACTCAAATCAGTTGATAAAGAGTGTAAAAAAGAATTAAGTATTAATAAAAGCTCTTCAGTCACTGAAAAAGTAATTCTTACTTAAAAGAATGTAAAATTATAATAGAAAATAACTCTGTTTTTAATTCTTTGTAAGAATATTGTATAAAACTCAGAGAAAAACATCTTACTTTTTTAAGAGAAGTAAAAAATCATTTCTAAGATCTTTTTTTTTTTACATTAACTGCTGCAGAAGAATGAGATAGAAACTGCTAAGATATATACTACTATATACTCTCTATCAAGGCTTTCCCTCTTCAGAGTCTTGATATTATAGATAATATAAGTCTGTTTCTATATAATAATATAAATATTGTCAGTAAGATGTAGAGAAACTGATTATTTATATCTTAAAATAGAAGACTTTGTCAATAATTATATCAATATAGAGTTAATTCTCAAATTCAATAGAAATCTAGTATTATTGTTCTCAATCTCTTACAGAATCTATTGAATATTGAAATATTAAAACCAGATTTAATATATCTCACTGTGCAGAAATTAAAGGCTCAGTCAGATCTTGAGATATACTGAATTTATAGTTATTAATATACTGTTGACTTGTTCTGTTGACTCATTGTCTGCTGATTATGTATTGAATACTGTTATCAAGGTATCTTTTTGTATTATTCTGTCAGAGATGAGTCAGATTGAGAGAGATGATACAAGAGTGAGACTTGATGTTAATATCTAGATACACTGAAGATAGACAGAGTATTTACAGAGATTGCACTTCAGACATGTTCATTGATTATATACTTGATATTATTGTCAAGGTATCTTTTTGTATTTTTCTGCTGAGAATGGGCCAGATTGAGAAGGGCAGTATGAGGGTGAGACTTGGTGTTGATGTTTTGAAACATCAAAGATGAACAGGGTTTTCACAGAGATCACTCCTCAGATATCTCCACAATTACAGATCAGGGATCTTCCAAAATCAAGAAGATTGGCACATATGGCTAGGTCTCTTCACCTTACAATTTGTATGGCAATTTGGCCCAGGGTTGTGGTGTGGTAGGGGAGAACGGGGGATAATCCCACACAGGAGTTTCAAACAACATCTGGTTCATGTTTGGCTGGATAACTCCACCACCACACGGGGTATGCGGTCGGCGATGGGGTCGAAATGCTCATATGATCAAGGGCTTTTCGATGGATCTATCGGCGGGTTCTTATTTGAAAAATCGAGCGAGTTCGTGGTGGAGCGGTCTGTGAAAAGAAGCTTAGAGATATAAGAAAGACTTAAGAGTAAAAACAGAAGAAAGAATAAACTGCTGTATAATAGTAATTATAATAAAATAAGAAAAAGATTAAACAATTTAAAAATTATCTTTCTAATCAGAAAAGTAAACTCTTAATTTTATAAAGAGTAATTAAATTATGTTTTCAGAGCTCTGTTAGAGTGCTTATAAATTCATTATCAGAGAAATCAAATAATATTATAATCTCTACTAATTTTATAACTACTTACTCACTGAATCTATCTTTATTTAAGATTTTATATTTTAGATGAGTTATTAAGTTAAATAAACATCTATCTCATTAGCTATATATTTTTATATGTAATTTTCTATATATATTTTCATTATATAATATATTACTTTAAAATCTAATTATGTTGTTAAAATATTATTGAAAATATTTCAATAAAGTTATAATAAAATCATGAGTATTAAGTTTAAGTAGAAAGTAGAAAACTTAATCTTGTTAAGTGTATTACTTAATCTTATTATATAAGCTAATTTTATAATATTAACTGTTACAGCTGTTGCAGTTAGCGATATTACTAGATCACGTGACGCATTACTATATTAAGCTCTTTGTAGATAAATCTATTAATACAATCTTCAACTATTCTATATATAAATATAACTTATTGTAAGAGAGATTGAATATGATTGTTATTATTTAACTAACTAGCAGCTGATGAAAGCTAAATATATGTGTGTGAGTTACATGAGTTAGAGCTTGTATAATAGCTTCAACACCCTCTCATGCTACACAGACCAGTTAACTCACACAGTTAAAAGTACTTAAATCATTTAAATCTGCAATAAAAATTAATTATAAAAAGTAAAGTCTAGTTTTCTTATAAGAACTAGCTTTATACATGAAAAAACATAAAGAAACACGCAAGAAAAATGCTTAAATTCATTCTTTCAGTATAGGCATAGGTCATCGGCATAGATTATTATATGAGCAATTAGTGGCCCGGCATCATATAGGCACTGAGGCCTGGCATCATAGAGGCACTGAGGCCTGGCATCGTAGGCACTGTGATCTGATATCATGGTCATCGGTATGAGCATTGTAGGCACTGTGGCCTGGCATCGTTATCGGTATTTCCATTGTTTTGACGTCAATATTGGCGGTCATCATGAGCATCATTAGAAGACTTACTCCGTATTGTAGTATACAGATGTAGCAGTGTTATTATCATTGTCCTTCTTTTTATTCTTTCAATCTGCAGGTTGTTTCTCTAAGTGTTCAAATCAGTAGCTTGATTCATCATAGCCTTTCATCTTGCAGGCAGTGCATTTCTTCTTAATGTTCTTATTATTCTTCACATTCTTGATGGCATTTTTGTTATTCTTTGTAATATTAGTGACATCTTTGATATTCTTAGTAATATTATCACAGTCTGCTATATCTTCATGTTCTGAAGACTTATCTTAAGCTTGATTATTACATCATCTTCATGCAGTTATTAGTATTAAAAAGAATTTAGCTATCTAATTCTCTGAAGTCTCTTTATTAATTATATTACATTAATTGAACCACTCCGATTCCAACAGCGTATGTCTCCCAGCATTCTTTGTGATCTCAACAG
>NW_003101677.1:2692096-2697096 GCF_000003855.2 Blastomyces gilchristii SLH14081 | reverse complement strand
CTTTAAAATCATTTGAAAATATCATGACAAAGGAAAAGAGAACATAGTCTTAAAGATAGACATATTAAATAGATAGATAGAAAAGAATAGAAAAGAACAAGTATAGTAAAAAGAGACTATAACAAAATAAAATTATTGAAAAATAGTATATAGCTGTTTTAACAAACTATATCTAATCAATTTCCATCTCTTCATATTCAGATACTTCTGAAATCAGTCATTTTCTTATAGCTACTTGAGTTTCTGATAGAAAGTCTATTAAGTATTTAATTCCTGTCTCAGTTGAGAATAAGAATCTCATATTCAATTGATTTAAATTATACTTCTTCTTTAATCTGACTCTGAGACTATTGTATAATGCACAATATATTACAATATACTCAGAATTTTCATTTGTATTGTAGAATGAGCATTCTGTTGAATCAAATTTATCATCAAATCTTTGTATATAGAATTTTAAATAATCATGTTCTAGTTTCAGCTGAATTATAGATGAGAATATTTTCTTTTTACATTTAATTGAACAAGATTTTCACTTTGACTTTGTCTCAAATCTTGAATAATGTATACTCTTCTTTTGTTTCTATCAGCTTTCATTTCACTTATTTAAACAAGATTCTTTTATCTTTCACTTTACAAAAGATCAGAACACTGTTTTTTAAATATATCTACTTAATTCTGAACTCTTTTATACTACTGAATCAGCTAATTCATTATCATGAATATTCATATAAGCAGAAACTCAGTGTAGATAAATTATTAGTTTTAATACTCTTCTCTTTTGAATTTTTATAACAGAATTTTAATCAGTTCAAGATTCATTTGACTATTATAAATCTGACTATTTTTAAGTCTTTTCAAAGCAGCTTGACTATCAGAGAATATTCATATCTCTTTCAAGCTATTTTCTCTTTTATAAGACTTTATCTTAACCAGTTTGAAAGCTTTTACTATTATAAATAGTTCAGTATCAAAGACTTCAGATTCACAGCTCAAATTTTAGAAATCTGAGATGAAATTAATATCATCTTTAGTATAAGTACTCTCTGCATCTAATCTGTTTAAACTCTCATTTTTTGAGCTATCTGAATAAACCAGAATAGAGTCATTTATATTAATTGTAGAGATCTTCTTTAAATACTGTTCATATTCTCTCTCTTTAGATAGTTTACTTATTTATAAGTCCATGAGAGATTTCAGCTTTTCTTTTCAGAAAGATATCTTCACATGATCAATTTTCTCAATATTTAATAAAGAAAATTAATTTTTAATCAGTGAATACAGTCTATACAGTTGAGAGAGTATTTTCTTTGAAGTATTATTCTTATTTCAATCAAGAAATCTATTTCAATTCAGTTTATTTTCTGAGTTAATTGATGAAAATGAAGAAGAAACTCTCTCTCTGATTAGATTTAAGCTCATCTTTATACCTCTCAGAGTATAGTTTATACAGGCCTTTTCAAATTGAATAGTAGAAGATGAAATTAAAGCTTTGATTTTCATTGCTTTAATAGAAGATAATTTGAATGCTCTCAGAATTCTTCTCAAAGCTCTGTTTTACAGACTTTAAAACAGTTCAGTGAAATTATCTTAATTATTTTATCAAACTTGAACTTTATAATCAGCTACTGAGATAATACAGACTATGTATAACTGTCTTATAGTCTGAAAGAATAGATCTCTCTCAGTATTTGATAGTCTGATTATACTATTCAGTAGTCTCTCTGTCTGAAGTCTCTTCATACTTAATCAATCTTGTATTGTCAGGCATTTAATATGAAGTATTTAAATGAAAGAAGCAGCTATTTGAAAAACTTATTGTATAATTATTACATGATTATAACACTTCATAGAAGTGCAAGAGCTTCATAATCTGTGAGAGAGATTAAATGTAATTGATTGTTATTATTTAATGAACTAGCAGCTAGTGAAAGCTAAATATATGTATATGAGTTATGTAAGTTAGAGCTTGTGTAGTAGTTTCAACACTTATATTACTATCTAATCTTATATAATACATTTTTTTCTTATAATTTAAAATTACTTAATTATTTATTATTAATTCTATAATTAATTCTTAATTAATTGTAAAATAATTTTTAATTAATTGTAAAATAATTTTTAATTAATTGTAAAATAATTCTTCTCTTATTATAACTTTCATATATAAAGAAGATTTTACTAATTTTATTAATAATTAATTTAATACTGAAATTATTCTTGAATCTAATAATAAAGTAAGTATTTATATAATTTACACTGAATTAATTATCAACTAATTTTCAATCAATTATTAATTACTTAAATATACAGATTGAGTTTATTTTCATTACTATAATTAATTAATAATTTATTTAAAATCAATTATTAAATATTTTTATCTTGATATGTTTTAAAATTCTGTAAAATATCTCTTTATATTCTATATAAATTTGTCTGTTTATTTAATTGATTATGAATTATATTGTGCGAGGTCAGAGTCATGATTATGTAATGAGATAAAGTAGCGTACTTAGCAAGGTCAAGTTTTCTGTATACACGGGTGTAAGTGAGTGTTAAGTGATTGATCACGTTAGTGAGCTGATGATGATAAGAAATATAGTAGTTAATATAATGTTGATAATATTCATAGTATATAATCTCTTTTCTCTGACAGTTATATATTTACTATAGCCTAATTGCATCAGAGAATCAATTGATAAAGAATAGTTAATTCAAGATAATCTTGTAGTGAAAAAGAATGTTTTATGTTTTGAAATGAAAGTAGTTAAGCTTGTAAATCACTTTTTCTACCTGGTGATCTGTGGTATCTGTGACTATGCAGATTCTCATAAGAATAAGAACTGAAAAGAATATGTAACAAGAACGGCAGCAACGTATACAAAGAATCTATTAGATCGGATTCACTCTTAACAGATGAAAATAGAGAAGAGAATTAAACATATTCTTTCTACAGATAAGTTAAAAGAGTTATTTCATAGATAATATTTCTATCAATCAAATGCTAGTGAATAAAGTTCAAAAGATAACTCATGATATATATTATAATAGATATATTACTTATGAAAACAGAATTTTCCCAGCCCTCTCTGAAAATTAATAGTAAAACATTATTAAAAAATTAAAATATTCATATTTCTCTAGAATTATTCAATATTATTCAATACATGTCTTTTTCAATTAAATATTATTCAAATACATGTCTTTCTTATCTTTATTATTAAATTCATATATATTAATTAATTTTTAATATATCTTCTAACATCTACTGTTCTGCTGCTTTACAAGCCTGTATAAAAACTTCTACTCTGCATCTCAGTCTTCTTAAACTACCTGTTTCAGAAGTTCTGAATAATGAAGAGAATTCAGTTAATAATAAGTTGAAGAAGTAGATGAATGAGAAGAATATAAAGACTTAGTCTGAGAATTTTATATCTGTGAATTTCTACCTCTGAATCTGATATCTTATATAGATTGTATGAACAGATGACTATTAATAAGATAAAGAATAAGAGATATAATAAAATAATTAATAAGTAGAAAGAAGAAGAAGAATTAGAAGAATGAATCTATTATTTTTATAATTAATTCTTCTATACAGATTTCTTAAATGTCAGTGATTATATTTTCTTCTTCAGCTCTGACAGCTTCAACTTCAATCAATATAATATTTTTAAGTGAGATAATTAATGTGATAATGATGAAATATATAATGAAAGAAATAGAAGAACTGAATTCATAATCTTATTATTATTCACATTCAGATCTACTGTTAAAATCTTTTATTGAATTTATTATTAAATCTTTTATCAAATTCATCATTGAATCTTTTATTAAATACACTGTTGAAATCTTTCATTAAATCTACTATTGAAATCTTTCATTGAATTTATTATTGAAATCTTTCATTGAATTCATTGTTAAATCTTTTATTAAATACACTGTTAAAATCTTTCATTGAATACACTGTTGAAATCTTTTATTGAATTCACTATTAAATCTTTCATTAAATTCGCTGTCGAAACCTTTCATTAAATACACTGTTGAAATCTTTTATCAAATCCGCCGTTGAATCTTCTATTAAATCCGCTGTTTCATCTTCAATACAAAGCAGTTTAATAACTCAATTTGATAAATACTTCAATTGATTGACAAGGAAACAGTTGCTTCATATAAATATTAACAAGAGTATATTTCAAATTATAAGAGATAGGTTAAAAAGTTCATTATAACAGGTAAAATTATAGAAATTCAAATCATCTTTATTCACTATTGATAGTGATAAGAACAGATCTTATACTACTTTCACTTTTAAATTTATATTATAATGAATTATAATCTGAATCTTTCTAATTATTATAATACTATTCTATATAAGTAGATCTGAAATATTCTTTTATATCTTTTTCTCTTATAAAGTTCTCAACTGTATAATGTAAAAAAGCTTTAAAATCTTTATTAAACTAAGTATTTAACTGACTTTTCAATTCTGATAAGATATCTGATATAATCTTTAACTTTATATCACATGTTGAACAGAGTTCTCTAGCAGTTTCAAAGCAGTGAAGATCTTATTGAATTTAATATACAGTAGGTAGATAATAATCAATACTTTATATAATCTTAGCAGATATATAATCATTCTTAAAATAATGTACAATCTCATTGATAATGAAATCACAGAGTTGAGATGACATATTGATGATAAAGGTAAGAAAGACATGTATTTAAATAGTATTTGATTGAAAAAGATGTGTATTGAATAATATTGAATGATTCTAGAGAAATGCAGATATTTTGATTTTTTAGTGATGTTTTGCTACTAATTTTCAGAGGGGGCTGGGAAAATTCTGTTTTCGCAAGTAATATGTCCACCACAATACTGCTGCAGCGATTAACTTACTCAAAGCCGCAACTGAAGTGGTAATACAACACGCCGATTCCAACAATTCGGCCCCCCACGCATCACCCCAGCCTCTGGCGATGACAACAGACTGCAG
>NW_003101677.1:2680388-2691996 GCF_000003855.2 Blastomyces gilchristii SLH14081 | reverse complement strand
TCATTATCTTTGCTAAAAGGCCTTTAACTGGGTTAGAACTGCAACATGCTTTTGCTGTACAAAGAATACTTCAGCGCTTGATAAGCACAATATCGCCGACATTGAACAGATAATCTTGTATGTGCTGGTCTAGTCACCATTGGTGAAGAGAGTGATATCACCCGTTTGGTCCACTACACAACACAGGAACACCTTGAACGCACTCGGAAGAAGGGTTTTCCCAACGCTCATACTGATATTACAAAAAATGTGTCTCCTACTTGTCATTTGAAGCTTTTGAAACTGGGTATAGCCGAGGTACAGATGCTTTGACTGAGAGATTTACTATGCTGCACGGAACTGGGGCCACCATGCCAGCAAATCTTCAATTGAAGGAAATAAGTTAATTATCAATCTACTTCAGAGCACAGCTAAGATATCTGCATGCAGCCAGGCTATGGAATATCATGGATATCATAATGTTGCAACTGAGATGACAGGTTTGCACCTTGCAGCGTACTTCGGACTAGAACAAATCCACATCAGCTCTACTTGAAAGAAATGCCAATATTGAGTCCAAGGATTATTTCCGCCGGACCCCACTCTCATATGCAGCTTGGAATGGCCATGAGACAGTGGTGAAGCTGCTGATTGAAAGGAATGCTAATATTAAGCCCAGGGATAATCTTGACCGGACCCCGCTCTCATGGGCGGCAGGGGATCGCTATGAGCAGATGGTCAAGCTGCTGCAAGAGGGGGAATATTCTCAGCTGTCTTTACCCTGTTGAATTTTACTAAATAGGCCGTTAGGGACAATCCATATTAATAACTCTCATTCTTTTCATTTTCAATTACTTAAACTTTCGAACCCTCTTCTTCTATTTCCTAACCTCGACTTCACAATGCGTGACCTGGGTGAGAGATTTACTTCATGCCTTTCTATCTTGCTTAATCGGTTATTGGTATTGCAGCTACCAGGAGAATGTCCAAACAAATAAAATAAGAGTTCAAGTCCATGAGCAGCAGGTGATTGTGATAGTGATATACAGTCCCCGTCTGCCAGTGTCGATTCAATTCAACTTATCCCGCAGACTCAGCGTTGCATGGCATTCGCTGATCTGGCCCCCTGGCGCCCTGTCGGAATGGGTGTCACGGATGGATATGTTGGAGACATGAATCTTATGTGTATCAAGATCTGCTTGTTATATTATCTGTGCACTATCTAATATATCTATTTCATACAAAAGATAGAGCTATTTATAGTAAAATATATGTGCAAGTTAAGAGAGCTAGTATAAGCAAGTATTAGATGAGTGTTGTAGTAAGCTGATGATGATGAGAAATATTATAGTAATACAATGTTGGTGATGTTCAGTAGTGTATAATCTCTTTTTTTCTGACATGTCTCAACACTCCTTACCATGTAATACAGGGCTGGAACCGCAAATCTTCTAACATTCCTCCGCACCTCCCCCTCATCGAGCTATTTATAGTAAAATATATGTGTGAGCCAAGAGAGCTAGCATAAGTGAGTATTAGACAAGCATTGTAGTAAGCTAATAATGATGAGAAATATTGTAGTAATACAATATTGATGATGTTCAGTAGTGTATAACCTCTTTTTTTCTGACACACCTTCTTCAGTGAATGTAACATGTAAAAGAAAGTGTAAATGAAGCTGTAATAAAAAGAGTATAGATGAATCTGTAGAGATTATATTAAGATAGATTATTTATTCTGCTTACATCTCAATAATATCTGATATATTAACTAGGCCTAGCATCTTGACAAATTCTGTATGTTTCTGGCATGGCAGAGTCTTAGTGAGGCCATTCACTAGCATCTGAGTCATAGACACTCAATCAACTGTAATATTACTGAATTGAACACATTCTCAGAGTCAGCTTTCATTTATATCAATATGACAGAGCTTTGTGATTATAGAGAGATCTTTTTTTATAAGAATGTTAACAATTTAACAGTTATTACATTAAATACAGATCTTGTAACCAGATTCAAATTAAATATATTGAAAGAATCTATCTTATCAGATATACTTCTTATCAGCTTATAAGATAGTAACAAGCTCAGCTTCTGTGATAGATATAGTTATAATTATCTATCTATTTAATTTTCAATCAATGACTCTACTGAATAGTTTGAAGATATACTCTTATATAGAGTGATGATTCAGATTATCTGTGAATGAGATATCACTGACAGCTTCAATAATATCAGGTTTGAGATTAAGTTATAGAGATCTGTCAATGGTATTATTATATTGAATAGCAAGATTCTTCATATTATATAGATAAGATATCATTCTATTTATCTCTGATAAGTGATGTTTCAATGAATTTATTATGAATATAGCTAGTTTACACACTGTATATATAATATCAGAGTAAGTTATTATCACTGAGTAGATACAGAAGCTGATATATTATTAATAATAATGAATTTTTACAGATATAGCTGACTTATTAAAAAGCTCTAATAGAGTATCAGTTAGTGAGATATATGCCTTGCAGATGCGTATAAGATGATATGTATTAACTATCTTATGAATATAAACATTCTGATATAATCAGAGCTTTAAGTTGAGATGATTTTATATTATTTACATGTTGAGAAATTATTTCAAATCTCTTATCTGTCAGATCTTATAGATGTTTTTAAGATTTTTAATTAATTAATCTCTTTCTTTTGAATCTTCTCATTGTGATAGAATGATAATATCATTTATATAGAAGAAGATGATTAATTGATTATTAGAGAAGAGACATCAATTCTCTGATATAGAGATAAAGTCTAGTGTTCTCAATATTGAAGATAGTTCATTTAATCAGAGAAGAGATGATCTGTGTAATTTATATAGTACTTATAGAAGTTTTAGTATATAATTTATATACTTTAAATTTTACATCTTCTTCAACTTTCATTATTTATCAGATAGTTTCATATATACTAGCTCATTAATATCACTATTAATGAAGATATTAATTTCATCTAGCTGTTTCACATCTAGATCAAATACTGCTATTAAAGCTAATAAGATTCAGAGATCTCTAATAGCTGGTGTGTGAGCTTTTGTAGTGAGATCTGTGATTAATTGAAGATCTCTGTATATACAGATGTGAGCTTTGTATTTCAAAAGAAAATCTTCATCATTGAATTTGTAGATAAATACTTATTATAGAGAAATAACTGAGATATCTCTCTGTAATCTGCTAGTAATTTCATATGTATTCTGCAGAGATATACTATTTCATTTCTGCTTGACAGCATTCTCAAATTCTTTGTAATATAAGTGTTTTTTGACATCTGCTCAGTGATTCAATGAATCTGACAGTTGAGATCTATGAATTCTTGAAGTCAGTATAAATACTGTTGATGTAGCTGTATTATTAATAACAGTAAAAACAGTATTAGGAAATAAATTTTGAGACTTGTTGAAGTCTGTATGTGAATATGAATGAGAGAATGCATCATTGATCATTCAATAAGAATTGTCTTTGACATTTTCAACTGTCACAAAATAGACAGCTCTGTGTTTTCATATTCTGCAGCCTTTAATAATATTAGCTTCATCAAAATCAGCACTGATATCATGAGCTCTAGATACAATGTTCTGTGTTCAATTATCTATCACAGCTGAATGAGTATTAATATCAACATTGAGATCTGTTGACTCTGGCATTGAATCTGGTGTAGAAAGGTGCTCATTATTTTCCTTCTCTATTTTTTCAGAGCTTTGAGCATTTTCTTCAGAGTGAAAAACATCAATATCTGCATCTATAATCTCTTTCAATTGATTGATAGAAGTTATCAATGATTCTTGAACTTTCATATGTAGAAGCTTCACCTTCTTAGATACTCAATCTCTTAGTTGTCTTTCAATGTAGAGATCTTCTGAGTTGAATTTTCTATTCTCATCAAATATCACATCTCTTGCTCTTATCATCTGTTCTAAGTGTGGAATTCAAATTCAATAGATGTTTGTAGAATCATATTCAACTAGATATTTAATATGTGCTTGAAAATCTAGCTTCTGAGAGCGGTTTCTACTGAGGACTTCATTCAGTATCTTTGCATAGGTGTGACATCTGTAGATTTGAAGATGAGTACAGAAGTGAGATTTGATTTGTAGAAATTCTTTCAATACTTGTAGAGATGACTTTCAATCTAGAATTCTAGTAGAGGTTTGATTCACTAGATAGGTGACAGTAAGTGTGATCTCAGAGAAAAGAGATTATGACAGAAGAGATTCTATCTGTAGAGTTCTTATCTTTGTTATTAATATTACTTCTGCTCACTCTGCTGCATCATTTTATTTATAAATATACTCTGAAGAATACTTCATCTCTAGGCCTTCATTACTCACTTAATTTATGAAGTCATCTGCTTTCTTGACTGCAGTATCATTGTTGATATGAATAATCTTTATAGTACAGTTGAATTAATGTTTAATCTAACTGATAGCTTGTCTAAGAGCTTTTCAGATTTCTGATTTTCAGATAGCTGTTATAGCTAGACTGACCGTGTGACCGTGTCTGGGACCAGGACTAGATTTTTTGATAGTCTCATTACCAATTCGACTGATCCCATTACACGGTTTTAACATTAGATAGTAGTCCCATACTGTCCCAGTGAGACTTACTGTCTACTCTTGTCACATTTTCCAAATGGGACCATGATTTCCACTTCTCAATTTAAATTATTTTTATTGCTTTAAATGACTTTAAATCTCATTTGAGCATTACCAAAAAGCGTTACTTTTTAAAAAATTAAAAATAGTCTAAAAAAAACCTTAAAATGTCTAAAAATAGTAACTTTATGCTAAGAATGAGACTAAATGGGACTAAATGGGACCACTTTCTCATTTTTTTCAAGTCATGGTTCCATTTTAAGATCTGATATATAGTCACTTTACATGTTTTTTTGATAGCCAGTCCCAGCGGGATTCACGCCAAGAAATGTATGGGACCAGACCAAATGGGATCAAATGTGAAATTCATGGTCCCGGCGGCCAGTCTAGTTATAGCTATATAGAAATGAAGATAATCACACATGAAATGAATGAGATAACACTCATTATTATAGCACTGAGTAGAGTCATGTATGATATTCATATATAGATGTTTGAATAATTTTTGAGATCTAACATGAGAACATCTAGATATTTGATTTTTTGTATTAGATAGATGACAGGATTTGCAAAGCTCAGTGATAAGCTTGTCTGCAGTGTCTTCTAGATTGGTGATTTGAACACTAGTTGCATTATTTGTAAGCTTTTAAATGATGATTTTCAATGAATGTTCTAATCTCTTATATTATGTAGACTGAGTAGCTATAGAGATCTTAGATTTTTGAGAAGGTTTTGTGTGTATTAGCAGGTTGAAAGAATGATTTATTAAAGTGTGTAATAACAGATTAGAAGAAGAATTTGTAGAAGTTGAAGAATTTGAAGATATCATTTTTTCAGATATAGTAATATTAGAAGTGTGTGATGTGATAACTGCTGTGACTTCAGTAGTTGATTTTTCTGAGATAGTTGAATAAACAGCTGTTTCACTATTATATTCTGTAACTAGCAATTTCTCAAATACTTCAATATGTGTAAAGATTGTATTATCTGTGTGTTTTCACAATCTGAAGTCTTTTTCATCATAATAGATGCCTTTTATATAGAAACACAGTTTTCATGCAATGATATTTGTATGAAAATTCAGTATATAAGTTATGTTGATGAGATTGACATTGAACTGCTTTTCTGCTTCATTTATCATAATAGTTCTAACAGTTCTATAATCTTCAACTTTAGTGCTGAAATCACCTGTATAGACTTTCACATTCTTGTTCACAGATGTAAAGAATAGGAAACATGTTCAATTATTGTATATATGCTGTTTCATGCCAGTATCAAAGATCCAGAAGTTTCAGAGATAGAAGTGTGAATTTGAAGAGTTCATTGATATTTTTCAGATCTGCTGATTAATAGATTAATAATCAATAGATTGATGATTAATAGATTGATAATCAATAGATTGAGAAACTGATTGCTTCAGAATCATTTCTTCTAGAACTGCTTCATTGACATCTATCATATTCATATTCATGAATAATTCTCTAGATATTGTACAATTAATATATCTCTTTAATTCTTGATTTTTAAGAGCTTGATCAATCTGAGTTCTCTTCTTCTCATTTTCCTTTCATTCAGATGACTTTCTTGATGAATTGAGATAGTAGTACTGAGTATATCAGTGATAAGCTCTGCAGATGCAGTTTCTAAATGTCACTGATAATAATTACTGAGATCTTTCATTAAGAATAGTGAAGTTTATAGATTTATCTTCTTTAAGAATACTCATTTCTCTATACTGTTTCTTGAAGTCTTTAACTAACTCTATCAAAGATATGACATCTTTATCATGTTAAATATTCTTAGCTCATGCTTGTATATAATCTGCATCAATAGCTAGATTTGCATTTAAGAAGTCTTTCTTCAAGTTGAACTGTTCAGCTATATCTGTCTTTTTAATATCATCTTCAATGAGTGATCAGTTATTTAATTACTTCTCTATATCTCTGTTTTTCAGTGCTTTGCAGAGATCATGATATCAGATTCTCACATCATCTTAATAGTCTGCAGTTGTGAAGAAGAGATGATCTCTTAATAAACAGATAATTTTCTTCACATCATCATTCTCACTGTATATATGTTATAGCTCTGTGACATTCACTATTCTTTATATAATATCTTGTATCTTTGTCATACCTTTATTCAATTTCTCATATTTTATATATTTAATTTTTCATACAGTGATCTTAATATTATATGCTATCTTAACCTCTGTAATGACTTCTTCTGAATACTCAGGTTTCAGAGGTTCTTCTAGTTCAGAGAAGATATCAGATTTATTAAGATTGATAAAGTCTGATATCTTCTTGTTCTTTGCATATTCTAGTATATACTTGTATCAAAGTTTTCAATCTTCAGAAATACTAAGATGAACTGTCATACTAGACATTGTCTTATCTGTCATATCAGTTATATTGAATGAATTGAGAAATCAGTTCAAGTATTTGTGAATATGATCAGAAATCAGAGTGTATAACAGTCAAGAATTTCAGAACATATACATGTGAGAATCAATTATCTCAGTTTAATGAGAATCAGATATAATATAACAGTTGAGAATTTCAGATCATATACAGATGAGGATCAATTGTCTCAGTTCAAATAATTATTGTCAAATTCAAATGAGAATTGAGATCAGTGTATCATGCTTCTCTTCAGATGCTGCTTACCAGGCTCATAACTGTCAAAATAAGTGTCACAGATGAATATGTTGAAGACATATGAATCTTATGTGTATCAAGATCTGCTTATTATATTATCTATGCACTATCTAATATATCTATTTCATACAAAAGATAGAGCGATTTATAGTAAAATATATGTGCAAGTCAAGAGAGCTAGTATAAGTGAGTATTAGATGAGTGTTGTAGTAAGCTGATAATGATGAGAAATATTATAGTAATATAATATTGGTGATGTTCAGTAGTGTATAATCTCTTTTTTCCTGACACGCCCCAACACTCCTTACCATGTAATACAGGGCTGGAACCGCAAATCTCCTAACATTCCTCCGCACCTCCCCCTCATCGAGTATAAAGGCTGGGACTACGAGGGTAATTCTATATCCAGCGCTTTCATCTCATGTACATGTACGTTGTTAGAGATCGCCGGCGCCATATAAATGACCCTCGCGAGAGCGCTGTAAGTCACCACCGGGCCCAAAAAAAGGGTTCTCGATCAACAACCGCCCGGCTTAGACTGGTAAGTTGTTCATGGGACGGAACCCGTTCCATATGTGCAACATATATATATATATATATATATGCCACTAACCAAAACAAAAACCGTTCCAGTTCAGCTAGGGGAAAGAATAGTGGCCGATGCAATCTCACGCAAAGGGAGGTTCATCCGAGTCGAGTTGGATAGAAAAAGATATATATGTCATTGACGTATACCACACACACACACACACACACACACACACGAAACAACCGGAAGATAAAAGATACCCGTCCAGGCCAGGGACCGCACCGTGCGGGATATGATATGATATATAATAATAATGAAAATAAATAAAATAAACGAAGCACGTTGTCGTTGTGACGGAGTAACCGTACCGATAGACTCTATCCATCCATCTAGGCTTGCTCCCTGCATATTCTGACGTCAACGGCTGGCTGACCTCTAGTTACTGCTTTGACCGTCCGATCCGATTCGAACTAAGAGATGCGCCAACCTCACTTGTTAGTACTCATACTCTGTAAACAAATAGTCAAACCGCCCGCAGAAGAAACGACGCGTTGGAGATTCCGTTTCGTTTGGAACTAGATCCTGCGCCCTCTAATGGGGTGGTAGTCGTAGAGTGTCTATCTCTATCGGTAATGGCAATGGTAATGATAATGGTAATGGTAATCATGTTCTATTATTTATTTATTCGCTTATTTCTAGAAGGGGAAGGGGGGCTGGACGCGCGTATATGTATAGTATATATATATACATGAACCGGTGAACAGGTTCCTGCGTACGTGGAGGGGCAGCCTGTAAGGGTCAAGGGAGGAAGGAGGAATGGGGTGTCTGCGGGGCGGAAGATGGAAGAAGGGATAAGAAGCAGGGGGGTGGAGCGGACGTGCAAGGAGTGGAGGAGTGAAAATGAGAAGAAGCTTCTGCTACAGAAAGGGAGCGGAAGTGGAGCGCTTTCCGCTACAATTGTGAGATATTACAATTTTAAAGAAGACTGTTTAAAAAGAAAGTCAAAAAAATAACAAAAATAAAAATACATAAAAAATAAAAATAAAAATAAAGCAATGACAGTTTTAAAGAGAAGAAGGGGAAAGAACACTAGTATAGAAAATCTTACAATAAATTTAAGAGAAGAAACACCATATAAAGTTAGAAATCCTGCATGAGATTTTTTACATAAGCAGAGCAAGCATCAGTGATAGAGAGGTAAGTAGAAATATTAAAGAAAAAAAGGCGGCAATTTTTCAAAGCTATAGAAGAAAAAAAAAGTACAACCATATACCATTTGGCAATTTTTGACAAAAAAGAAGAAAAAACCAAATAAACTGTGGTGAACACGGTCATTCTTATCTCATAATAAGCGCACATGATTTGAAAGAGGAGAGCAAAAGGGGGGGGAAAAAAGTAAAAGAATGAGAGCAAGGAAACAGGACAGGCGAAGCTAACAGTTTAATGTTTTTAGAAACACAACAGCAGATAAAAAAAAGACAGAAGTTTCTTTGCGAAGACATAAAATAATAGCCGCTCATGATAAAATGAAAAGAGGCAGAGAATGAATATGCCTAGCACTTTAGTTGCTGTAGTAGTAGAACAGATGGAGAAGTATAAGTAGAAGAAGTAAAAAAGTAATCAAACTGAAGTTAGAAGTAAAATAAGAAAAGAAAAAGAAAAAAATATGAGTAGAAAGGAGGAAAAACCACTCTCACACAACGCACACGACGAAAAGGAAGATGAAAACGCGGCAATTTTGAAGAGAGAAATCACACTCATCAAGAGCTTTAAAGAGTAGATAACATGAGTCTTTGGAAGAGGTGGTTTTGTTTGGAGACGTTAACGAGGATAAAAAAGAAAAAGAAAAAAACAACAAAAAATTGACCTGAGCGGTTTTTCCTTTTTTATTTGATACACGCAAGAACCAAGACTAAGACCCATCTTTTTTTCGAAAAGAACAAAAAACTCCTGCTGGTGCGTTCACGAAGAGAGGAACACGTTTACTGCTGGAAATTTACAGGGTCGTTAGTAAGGAAGTTATCTTGCGTTAAGGACGAGTTCGAACGGTCTTTATGAGACGGGAAGTACCAAACCACATTTAATGGGACAGGCAAGGGGATTTTAGCACACACGTACCTTCATTGGTGCGAAGCCACCGCCGTATGAGTGGGAGGGTGGCATACCCATGGAGGGGTACATAGGAGGCGGAGGAGCGGGGCGGTAAGGCGTTCCAGCGGGTCCAGAGTTGTTCTGAGAGCGACCCCAGCTAAGCCTGACACGCGAGTTTCCAATTGGATATCCTTGCATCTGGTTGATGGCCATCTCAGCAGCGTGGCGCTGGACGAATTGGACAAAACCGCAGCCTTTTCCTGGTGGAATCTTGACGTAGGTGATTTCGCCGAAGCCCTGGAAGAAAGAACGGAGCTCATCCTCGGTAACGTAGCCGGAAAGTCCACCAACGAACACGGTGGTGTTGTTGGGATCTGTGAATTGGTTCATTGGCTGAGGAGCACCGTAGTACCCCATTGGAGGGCCACCCATGGGAGGGTACATACCAGCGGGACCAGCTCCAGGCATACCCATTGCGCCAGGTCCAGCGCCAGGGCCCTTGTTCTTGGGAGTAGCGGTGGAAATACGCATAGGGCGGTTGCCACAATAAACACCTTGCATCTCAGTAAGTGCGCGCTGCTGGTCGGTTTCGTCAGAGAAGCGCACGAATCCATATCCGCGCGACATGCCACTAATGGGGTCAGTCATGATCTTAGCGGATTTGCAAGATGGGAAGCGGCTCTGGAAGAGCGAAACAAGGACGTATTCGTTGACCTCTGGGCCAAGGTCACCAACGAAGATGGAGAACTCAGGACCACGCTCCTCACGGCTAAAGGGGGAAAAGAAAAGAAGTTAGTAAATGGGTATTATTGTACAGAATGTAGCGCATTTGTAAGTGTACTTACCTGCGATCGGCTAAACCACCACCAGAAGCCCAGTTGAGCTTGAAGGTACGGGAAGTGTTGGGAATGGGAGTTCCGCTCAGGGTCAGAGCCTTAGCTGCGGCGGCCGGGGTAGTGAAGTCGACGAAGCAGTACCCAGCGTTACTTCTAGGGGCATCAATGTCAGAGCGCGATTGCTTTTTTACCATGGAGAGACGCGGAAAGAATAGGGAGAGATTAAAAGGCAAACTCAGCAGTCGTGTAGTCCATTACGTACCCAGAGAATTTGTCGCGGATCATCTTGACGTTAACCTGCTCACCCATCTGGAACCAGAGATTGCGGATGAAGTTCTCATCAATCCAAGGCTCAAGCTCACCCATCCTAGTCAAAGCAACGAGTAGGAAAGAAAAATTAGTCAAAAACATTCCCAAAAAGACACCTATACCACGGGACATTACATCGCGCGACAGAAAATTTGACAGGCGCAAATCGAATTCAACAACATACCAGAGAGTGGTTTTGGCCTCACCGCCCTGCTGAGCCGAGCTGGGTGCAGGCTCACCAGAAGCATTGCCCTGGAACGGCGCAGGAGAGGGATCTGATTGTCCGGGCATGGCAGAGTCCGCGGTCGCAGGAGCACCGGTTCCGGTAGCAGCAGAGTCGGTAGCTCCGTGCTGGTTTTGGAAAGTTTCGAAGTTTTGGAACGACATGATGAATGATTGAGAAAGTTTCAAAAGATGCGAATTATACAACACCAGGGGCGTAGAAGTAGATAAATCGAAGGAAATATGAGAGACGAAGTGCTAGGAACCTAAATTGGAGCGTAAGATGGCAGTCAGCACGTGGTGTTTCAGAATATAGTCTCCAGGAAAGAAATAAAAG
>NW_003101677.1:2668994-2680288 GCF_000003855.2 Blastomyces gilchristii SLH14081 | reverse complement strand
GCACAAACGCAAGTGACGCTTATGGCTGAAAAAAAAGGGAAAGGAAAGGCAAAGGAAAGACCAGGCCCCAAACAGAGAGCGAGAGACACCCTCTTGAGCCCAATAAACCCTTGAATGCGTGTTGGTATCTCCGAGGTATCTCGAACACGGCCGTTGCCTCGTAGAGAGTCGTTAAGGAAGAGACAAGCGATGAACACCCTGAATTTTTTTTAAAAAAAGTCTAGGATCGACAAGGAAGGATAATTCACGTTTCTGCAACGAAGAATCGGAGAAAGGATGGTCAGCGAACAGATCCAAGCTGATATAATAGATGAGCAAGGGCGCTTGAGAGGCGGGGAGGAGAGTGAAATAGTCAAGTGGGGGAGGGAGGTGAGGAGAGGGGAGAGAATTAACCAGCGACACAATAAGAGAAGGGTCAAATATAAAAACGATGAATCGGAGACCACGCGTCGAAAACGACAGGAAGTGACAGCGATTGTCAGAATAGAAGGAACACGGGGGTTGGGAATAAAGAACAATAAGAGCGACAGAGAAAAAAAAAAAGGGCAGAATGGCAACAATCACAAAAGCGACAACACGTAGCTGATTAAAGGAAGACGAAAAAGGATGAAGGTGAATGGAAGAAGAAAAGTGAAGATGATGGGGGAAAAGAGAGAGTGGTGAGTGGATGCGAAAGACAAGGTGTGCGTGTTGGGCGGGGAGGAGGAGGAAGGAAAAAGGAAGAGAAAGAAACCGAAAAGCAAGGCAGAAAGAAAAGCAAGCGGAGGAAAAAAACAGCGAGATAATACGAAGAAATCGCTACTAATAATAATAATAATAATAAGAGCGCTGAATCAGGTACGGCAGCCGACGCAGGCTGGAAACGGAGGGAAACGCGGGCTAGAGTAGCAGCTAGAGCAGCAACTAACCACGTCTAGTCGGGGCAAGCAGCAGCAGCAGCCAGACAGGCCTGGGGAGGGATGCAAATCAAGTGCTTGCTTGCTTGTTTGGTTGATTGGTTGATTGGTTGGTTGCAGGGGGGGGGGGAGGATCTGCCAAGTGCAGTGTAGTGTAGTGGTGCCTTGTTTCGCAGGAGAGAGGAGAGATGGAGAGATGGATTGGGGAGTGGAGAGGGAAGATGAAGGGGAGATAGAAAGACATAGGCTGCAGTGGATATAACTAGCAGAATAATAACAATGCAGTAGAAATAATAGAAATGGGTTGCCGGGTTGCTGCGGGATCAGAGAGCTGGAACAACAAGACTCCAAGTTCAACTCATTGCCACGGTGATGATTTGATGTTCTCATCCCCCCCCCCCTCCATGCCTTGAAACCCTTTTCTTGGTTGTGATGATAAATATGTATGTATGTATGTATGTAGTTTATATGCAGAGATCGGTGCGGTGTAGTGGATGTAGTTGTGTGTAGTGAGGTTGTGTGGGTGGGTGGGTTGTTGTTTGTATGGGTGTCTGGACTCCCTCAGCCAGCCATCGCTCATCGCTTCAAACTACTGCTTCATAATATCCATGCAGTCAAGCCAATTCAAGATGGGGGACGAGTCTGCCAACCCGACAAGACTAGCATGCTAGCACAAGGCAGAGAGGGGTGAGACGGATAGATGGAGATGGATGGGGCTGGTGCTGGTGCTGGCTGTGGCGGTGGTGATGGT
This sequence comes from Blastomyces gilchristii SLH14081, assembly GCF_000003855.2. NCBI lineage: Eukaryota > Fungi > Ascomycota > Eurotiomycetes > Onygenales > Ajellomycetaceae > Blastomyces > Blastomyces gilchristii. The sequence goes on along the minus strand of NW_003101677.1, from coordinate 2,678,641 downwards.
GATGATGATGATGCTGCTGCTGCTGCTGCTGCTGCTGCTGCTGCTTCCCCTCTGCGGCTCTGCGGCGATTCGACGCGCGCAAATCCCTTCCACAGAGCTTCTACCCCTCTTCCACCCCTCTTCCATAGGGCGAAAGAGTAGGTATCAAATCGCAATTTGATAATACAGAGAGGACCAGGTGCATACACGGGCAATTTGAAAAAGAAAAGGGCATTGATAATGTGTAGATTCGATTACAGTAAAAAAAATAAAGAGAGAGAGAGAGAGAGAGAGAGAGAGAAACACTCACCACAACTCCGAACTTGATCCCAGGATAAAACAGACTGAAGTGCAGAAGATATCAATATCAAGACTGCTTATACCAATAAAATATACACAGCAAAAGAATCCTTAGAACCCTCCCTGAAAGCAAAAGGTCGTTTCGCTGGAGTTTCTTTGATCGGTCGGAGTAGGGAAAATTTGAATTTGCGCGCTTTTTTTTCCCTTTCTTTCTTTGCTCTCCTCTAAACGCTGACGACAATCGGAATTCAAAAAAACTCCTGCGGGCGCAAAAACGGAAAGATGAAGGCGGCGACGACGACGACGACGAAGAAGAAGAGGAAGAAGAAGAAGAAGCAAAGATCAACCAACAAAACAAGAAAAACGATGCCGTTTCCTTTGTCGACGGGGGTGGGGTGGGGGTGTGGATGAAAAGGAGCTGGAGGTGGGAGAGAGACGGCGAGAGAGGAGGGGGATTTTTTTTTCCCTGCTAAAAAAAGAAAACCCGAATTATTATTAAAGAAATAAAATAAAATAAAAACCGAACGAAACTCTCTTTTGCCGGCGGGGATGGTGGGGCGGCGAAAAGAAAGAGAAGAACAATGAAGAAGGAAAAACAGTGTAAATAATTATAATAATTATAGTAATAATAATAATTATAGTAATAGAATTATAACTACTCTATTTAAATAATTAAAACGAAAAAGGGGACAATGAAAACTAACCAGCAAACGGGAGGGAGAGAGAGGGATAAATAAATAATAAATGGATAGATAACCAGCGCAAGGCGGAGGTTCAAAGCTGAACGACGAACAACGAAGAACGAAGAACGACCAGCGACCAACAACAATGAGGAAGGAGAAGTAAATCGATGGTTATGAGTTAGATGGAAGAGAAGAAGAAGAGATAAATGGAGAAAGGAGAGAAGAAATTGAACCAGAAGAATTCCCGTTTTAGTACTTTGTAGGAAAGGAAGCAATTGGGCTTGCTGCAAGGGACGAAGGGGGAAAAGAAAAAAAAAATAAGCAAAACGGTAAAAAATGGGAAAAATGGTTAAATAAAGAAAAACAGAGTTCGAAGAAAGAAGGAAATGAAAGCAGGGAGGAGTCGTTATTCAATTACGCTGTCTACAGTCAAGAAGCTGCTTTGTTTACAACCGCTGGTATCGCCCTATCCACCAATATCTGTACAGAGTATGATATATATACATCATTGTACTAAGTAACAACCTGCTCAGACATGGAGTACTACTACTGTCCAATTGTCAGACTATATACCCTTGTACTTGTACAGTACCTAAGTAAGACACACCGAAGCCTGGCCACGAGCATTTATTTTTCGTCTCGGAAGCGAGACGAATTAGAGAAAGTTTAACAGGAACGCGCACAACACAACATCTGTTTTGAGATGGAATCACTGGGAAATAAAACCTTAAGCGTACCTACCGTACGTACCTTCCCAACTACTACCTAACTACATGTTCCTATCAATTAAATAATGCCTTTTATGATATTTTCTGTGGCCTGATTGTCAGCTTGCAGCTTGTTCAGTTGTTAGTTCATATGATGGAGGCTATGCCCAAAATACATGGTGATGGTGTTCAAAGACTAAATTCTAATTATGATGTTTGCAACTTCAACCTCACTCACGTACCGGAGGCCCTGACGTTCACTCCGGGAAACCATGGACTCAGTGTACGGATGTTTTGGCCATGGAGGGGGCCAATAATTGTCCAGGTTCCTAGATGGATTGCATGCGGGCCTTCACTAAATAACTGCTATGCCTCTTATTAATTCCTCCAAACCCCAAGTCCATAAAATAAGAGGAAAGCCTTCCAAAAAAAAAAAAAAAAAAAAAAAAAAGAAAAAAAGAAAAAAAAAAAGAAAACGGAAAAAAAAAGGGAAAAAAAAGTACATATACACACCTCACCTATCCTGCTTCCCCAACTCATCCCCCAATATCTGAATAGTCCTCTCATATACCCTCCCTGACTCCACCTCCCACCTCCCAAGTTCGTCTCCAAAGCCCTCGAGGTCCGACCTTCCCCCTCCACCACTCTCATAGTCCCCATCCCGATCTCCTCCTCCGTCGTCATCGTCATCATCGTCATCACCATAATCCCTACCCATACCTACACCGTCCTCCTCGTCCTCCTTCCCCTGCGCACTGACAACAATAATCCGCGCACTCTCCGCAAGACTCTTAATCCTCACCTTCTCCGTGACGGAAACCACTCCAAGCTTGCCTTCGAAGCCCGGTAGCGGGTGTCCTGTTTGCAAGTCCTCCCCCAGCAGCAGAGAAGCGAAGATGGTGTCAAATTTCCTGAGAAGTTTGAACGTTGCGCGTGCGGAGAAGGGGAAATCCGGGAGGTAGGTATTTAGTAGACCTGCTAGGGAGATGAGGTAGGGGATTTGGAGTGATGCTGTTTGGGGAGTTTTTTTTGGGGGGGGAAGATGTTAGTTGCGGATTGAGAAAAGAAGTGGTACATTTGCAATCTCGATTAGGTAGAGGAGGTGGGAAGTCGAGGCAAGGCACGATTTTGTATTTAAAAAAGAATTCTAACGTATAGGAACAAGAAAAGAAATCAACTTACGAGTTCCGCTAACCCAAAGCACGTCAACAATCGCCTCGATATCCTTCACAACCTCGCGAAAATTCTCATAGCCCCGATCTGTCTCACTCTCGTCCCCGGCGAACGCGCTGCTAAATTTCTTCGCGTGCCGCCGGTTTATAGCTAGTATGTGACTGTCGACGAAGTTGATGACTGTCATCTCTTTGGCGCTTCCTGGTCTGAGGGTTTGTTTTCTCTGTTGCGGGAGATTCGGCGTAATGGTGGAGGTCGAGTACACGGAAGATGCAGGTGGGGAGGGGAGGGAAGCGGGCATGAATCCTCCTCCTTCTCCCCCTATTACTAAATCTGACCCCGATTCCATCGTCGGCGGGTCGTATATGGGGATTGACCAACCTGGAAGCAAGCCGGTAGGCCCAGAGTATGATTATGCTTCTTATCTCAATCTGAGAGGGGGTAGCAGCTAAGGACACTCCTTTAACAGCGACGAGGCGAAAAGGATAGATCGACTCTGTAAAAGAGATAAAATAAAGGTATTCTCCAATAGGAATATAAAATATGAGAAAAATATTTGCGGGAGTAGATGGTTCAATTCAGGAGGGTTATGTGTGTTGACACTACTCCGTAAGTTAAAGCGAAACGGGGATGCCTATAACGAGACGAGCAATTGTAGTATTTACCCCTAAAAAGATAAAATAGTCTGGTGCAAGAAGAGTCATTTACAAACGGCGTCCAGCAATGCTGCCAGGAGGAGTGACGTTGATGACGGAAACGGCGCGTCTGAGAGTGACATAATCGGCCTAGCCTATCACCCCACAGTGATGACGTAGGGCAACTTTAGAAATTTATATGGATATCTCAATATGGTGACTGAGCTCTTTTGCCCCAGTAGCCTACACAAAGAGCTTCCATACGGGAAGAACATAGGGTTAATTTACGGTGATTACACCGTGGATCCACCATTCCACCTGTGTCACGTGTTGCCAATCATAACACATGTTCCATCATTATATTCAGTGACACATTACTGAATATTAAATGTTAAGATAGTATTAAGACAATGCAGAACTTTCTAATATTATTATAACACTATTCAGTAATTATATAATTAATAGATACTATTATCAGAATACTACTAAGATATTATAAGACACTGTATACTATTCTGTCAGTGAAATTAATACTATTAAGCTAATTATCTATTACTTAGTATAACTAGACTGGCCGCTGAGACCATGAATTTCATATTTGATCTCATTTGATCTGGTCTCATACATTTCTTGGCGTGAATCCCGCTGGGACTAACTATTAAAAAAACATGTAAAATGACTATATATTAGATCTTAAAATGAAATCATGACTTGAAAAAAATGAGAAAGTGATCTCATTTAGTTTCATTTAGTCTCATTCTTGATATAAAGTTACTATTTTTAGACATTTTAAGATTTTTTTTAGACTATTTTTAATTTTTTAAAAAGTAATACTTTTTGATAATACTTAAATAAGATTTAAAGTCATTTAAAGCAATAAAAATAATTTAAATTGAGAAGTGAAAATCATGATCTTATTTGAAAAATGTAATAAGAGTAGACAGTAAGTCTCACTGAGACAGTATGAGACTACTATCTAATGTTAAAACTGTGTAATGAAATCAGTTGAATTGATAATAAGACTATTAAAAAATCTGATCCTGGTCTCAGACATGATTACACGGTCAGTCTAAGTATAACAGCTACTATTTATTAACTATTTATTTAAAGAAATAAGATATTATAATTATAATATAAATATCTTATTATCTGAGATTTATATATTAAATAATTATTATATTTATTACTATTCTATATTAGAATATTATATAATACTGTCTTTTAAATTATCAGAAGCTTAATAATAGTATAATTATTAAAATTTATTTATAAAATTAGTAAATTTAATAGATAATTCTAGACTGGCCGCTGAGATTATGAATTTCACATTTAGTCTCATTTGATCTGATTTCATACATTTCTTGACATGAGTTCCATCAGAACTAAGCCTTAAAAAAATCTGAAAATGAATCATTTCTGAGAGAAATGTTGTGAAAAATAATCAGATTTAATTCAAGAACAGTGAAATGAGAGTAATTTCTCAGAATAAACTGTGAAAGATGATCATTCTTTCAAAATCAGAATGAAACTGAGACTGAAGATTAAAATCAGTCTCATTCAGTTCATTCAGTGATTGCTTATATAATCAGAATTTGATAACAATTATTGATAATACTTATGAAACAACTAAATACATTCTTGTGTAAGTTTATTCTTTACTTTCTTATGAAAACTACACTTCTCTGATATACTGTGATCAGAGGTATTAAAATATCTGATAATTTCATATTTTATAATCATGAGTTTCTTGATTATTTCTTCTTATAATTGTCTCTGATAATAGTAATAAATATCTTAACTTGAGTTGAACTTTCACTTCATTCTTATCTCTGTCAATAAAATTATCAGAATATCATATATTATCAGTGCAATAGTTAAATATATACTCTCAATAATTTTTCATAACTCTAGAATTGATTTAGTGCATAAATTCATCAGATTATCTTGAAGATAGCAGTCAAATTCAGTTTTATAAGTATATAGTTTTGCCTGATTTTCAGTTACAATCAATGTATACAAGTTCTGTTTCAAAGTTAGTATTATAGTTCTATATGATATGAAGTGTTATCAAAGATTATTACTTACTAGAGAATTGTATTTCACTGTCTTTACATCTTAAATATCTGCTTATTTAAATCTCTGATAGTTGACATTGTAGTAGTCTCAGACTAATTTAATATATAAGTCTCATTTCTTCTCTATTCAATCTTAAGAAGTGTAGATATTAACTCAATGAAAGAGATCTAGTAGAGCTGCTACAGTATAGTACTCTGTAAAAGATTATTCAGTTTTACTGTAGTAATATGCCAGTTTATTTCTTACAGTAATAATAGTCTGCACTATAGTATTATTTCAGACTGAATTTCTTTTTAAGTGATTCAACTGCTTCTTAAGATGAGTAAATAAACTGTTATACACTCATCAGACTGACTACAGCATTGATGTATAAGTGATTAAGACTGTCTTTATTATCTTATAAAACTGAAACAGTAAATTAATTATATATTTCAACTGAGTTCACTTCATATCAGAAAGTTTCAATATCTGAATCTTTTCTCAATCAGAGTATTGTACTCAATGATCAATCATCTGATATAATTAAAGAGTCTGAACAGCTATCTTATATATTGAACTTCATTATATTCTAACATTCTGTATCATATTCAGTGATATGACTGATTTGTTTATTTATTAAATATCATGAAATTATTATTATTGTTTAGAAGAGATACAAATCATATTAGCAATGTTTCAAATCTATGATATTTAAATTTTTAGTCAATCTATTCAAAATTAACAGTAGTATTATTAAAAAGCATTATTAAAAAGCAATATTAAAAAGTATTATTAAAAAACATTATCTTTTATAAAATGAATACAAAAGTTACTTGAGTAATCACTTTCATCTGATTCTCATCTCAAGAATCAGTCATCTCATTATTCTTTATCTCAATGTTAAGATTCTTTATCAATATTTGCATCACAAGTTGAATCACATGAGCAATGCAGAGAATATGACCTTGTTTATTATTTTAGAAATGCAAAGTCAATTTTTGCTCCAAGCTCTTCATCATAGTGTAGTTATTCACAGCATTGTCAGTTATAATTGTAAGAAGACTGAGACTAATATCTTAATAGTCATTTTTAATCACAGTTATTAATATCTCTGCTATATAATTCTCAGTATAACTACTGATCAATAATTCAAATTCAATTAATGTCTCTTGATAAGTTCAGTTCTCATTAATATAATAACATATAACTCTTATAAATGTAAGATTATTTATACTAGTTCATGCATTCACTGTGAGAGATACTCTTCAGTGATTCTTCAACTCTGATTCTAGATATTGTATATTAACTTTGTAGTGTATCTCAAGATTGAACTGAAGACAGAATTGATGTGAAATATGAAGATTTGAATTAAGTATTTAAAGAAGTGTTCAGAATTCAGAGTTTTCAATTAATTGAAGAGAAAGATTCAGAGATATACATATATAAAATAATTATTCATAGAAGTTATCAGATAAGAGTTGTGAAATCAGAGTACTGATACAGAGTCATTTTCACATAATTTTCTTCAAATTAGAAAGTTAGTATTATTAAAAATCATTATCTGATAGAGTAACTTATCAGCTTAGTAGTAATTTTCTGATTATTTTTCTTTTATTATCTGCATTCTGATAACTTCAGATATCAGAAAATTTCTTCAGAATCATGATCAGTTCATGATAAATGTTTTCAAATGAAGTTACAGTGATTGCAGCAGAGAGATGACTCTTCAGTAATCTATAATATAATCTGTTAATAATTATTTCATAGTTCATCTCAGTGTTTGTGTTGAGTTTTTCATAAATTTTTTAACCTGAAATCAGATGTGAAGAATGAAGTAATTATTCATTATAATTGAAAGAGAGCATTCTGTGTTGAATTATAAATAATATAAACTTTGTAATTTATAGTGATTTCTTGAAGAGTTTGTGAATCTTCAATAGAAGTAAAAGAAGTGAAAGAAGTGAATTCAGAAGACATGATAATAATTTGAGAAAGATAATAATTTATTTTCAATAACTGATCACTGATGTCTGTAAGAAAAATTAATATAAGAGAAAATAATCTTGTTTCTTAGCTTAGTTATAATTTTAGTACTAACTCAGATTGAATATTATCAATGTATAAAAGTAAATAAACAATCTTAATTAATCTCTGTCATATTTCTTAAAATATATTAATATTGTGAAAGAGAGTGTTACTAAATTATATTATCAGATAATATTATTAAAAATATATTAATATTATGAATATCAATGTTGAAAAAATGTTGATACTTATACATTATAGTGATTTGTAAATCATGATAGTTAAATATATATATATATATATATATTGTTTCTGACTTGATTACAACTTGTACAATAATTTTTAAAAACTCAAAATTAATTTCAATTATTAATAATTATGAACTTATAACTAACTAATATAAAAAGAAAAAAACTTTTTCTACTCATCATCTTTCTTCTCTTTCTCATTCTTCTTATTATTCTTTATAATTCACTTCTTATTCTTCTTCTTCTTCTTCTTCTTCTTATCTAAGATGATAATCATCTCAAAATCTCTCTTCACTGTCTTCTCAGAAAAGAGTTCTCACTGCTTCCTCTCAGCTAGGTCAATCTGTATCTCAAAATCCTGTATTTTCTGATCTACTGTCTCGGGTTTCATCTCAGTAGTAAGCAGATTGACATACTCAGAGAGCAGAGCTGTCTTCTCAATATTCTGAATCATGAAGCATATTCAAGACCTGAACAAGATCTCAATCCTCTTCTTCTCTGCCAGCTTCTGCTAATTAATTAGAGAATAGAAGTATTATCAAAAATCATTATCTCTTAATAAATAAAAAACTTATCAGTTTTGACTTCTTTATCTCTCACTTTAATACTCTCTTAATCTTCTTCTATCACTGCTTATTTACAGTAATACTCTTCTTCTCTCTCTCTCTCTTCATCTTCATCTCAAATTATTCTCAGAACTTCTTCTGATCTCATCACTACTGTATAAGACTCTTCACTGTCTTCTTCTTCAATCTCTTATAAGCAGTGTCATCTGCATTATTTCTATACTTAGTTCAGTCTAAATCTATCAGAAGTGTTACTTAAAATCATTATCATTCTACTTTCTTACAGAGTCTCTTCAAGACATTATAATATGTCTTACAATCTGTCTTCTCTTACTTAAATACCTTCTTCTTCTCTCTCTTTAATCTGTGATGATGCTCACGCGCCTTGATGGTCCGCAGAACCACAGAATATTTGAAGAGAGATGATATAAGATTTCAGTGAGTGTTGAAGAGAGATGAAGGTAGAAGAGATGATCAGAAATGATATGATAATAATGATGATAATGATAGTGATAATAGTAATGATAATGATGATAGTGATAATAATAATGATCATAATGATAATAATAATGATAATAGTGATGATGATAATGATAATGATGATGATGATAATGATGATGAAAGAGAAAGTACATTGAAATATATTACTAACTTATCAAATATAAAGAGACTTAAAGAAAATATTACTAGCTTTCAGCAATGTACAAAAACAGCTACAGTGTTACATAGTAACATCATCTTCATTCAATGCATGCACTGTTGATATTCTTTATATACAGTTATCATATAATCTGTATCAGAGATACATGCAGAAAACAGATCTTTGTTGCTAGAATAAATGATTGCAGCAATTCTCTGTTTTTATATTATAAAGATAAGTTATTCTTATTTCTTTCTTCTCTCTTTTTTCTTCTTCAATCAATCACTAATTCCAAGCTGATATGAAAACTATTAAAACACTCTCAGAAACTCTCAAATTGAAGAGTATAGACTAATTAAATTTCAAATGTAGAAGAAACTAAATTATCTTCTACAGATTCAATTACTCATCTTCTTCTCAAATAAAACAGCAGTTGTGTCCCCTTCCTCTCTCAATCAAATGAAACATGGCCTGTGAAAAGCAAGTATCACATCAGATCATAATGATCAATACAGCCTCAGTATACAGAGCTGTATATACACAGTGCATGCTGAACTGAGAGACTGTGTGAGTTGCAAACTAGCAGTAGCATCTCAGAGAGAGTCATGCAGTGTGAGAAAGCTGCAACTCTCAGTC
>NW_003101677.1:2665450-2668232 GCF_000003855.2 Blastomyces gilchristii SLH14081 | reverse complement strand
AACAAATGAGCACTATGTTATTGATATTATGTAAGTAAGAAATGATTTTCATGGTTTCATTTAATGTCATTTTCAATAATGAGAATCAGAATGAAAATGTGACTAAGAATTTCAAACATATTCTTTATCTGAGACTAGATTTTTATTTGAAAAGTGAATCTGAAATCTTTTAATATTTGAAATAACATGATTTGAGATTAAATGTAATGAACACAAATCATGATCAGAAGTAATGCTTTTAGACAATGTAATAACTGTAAAGTTTGATTCTAGTCTCAGACACGGTCACATGATCAGTCTAGATAATTCTGCATAATATAATATAGATAAATAACTATAAAGAAAATCTACTTAATTTCTTTCATTTTATAAATAAATATAACTATAATTCAGTCAAGCTTAGCTTTTTAGTATTGAATAATATTCTCTTTTATAAGAGAGATTCAGTAAATATACTCTCTAATTTATAAGTTAATAATAACTTAATAACTAATTAATTAATAGATATATTAAACTGAGAATATTAACTTATTATAGAAAAGAATCAGACAATAATTTAGTTTTAAAATTAAAAGTTTATTTTAATTGATATTATAGAATTCTTATAACTTATTATAAAAGAGATAAAGAAGTTTAAGCTTTAAGAGATTTATAAATTATATACTAACTTTCTCTGATACTTTATTTAATAATAGATAATTAAAAATCTTCAGAATAATATAATCTTTTATTCACTTTAACTTAATAGAGTAATTTAAAGAATTATTACTATTATCTAATTCTTTATTCATTCTTAGTAGATTATTAAACAGTGCTGAATAAATTGTATATAACTATTAAATCTTCTATATCAGATATAAGTCAGATTTATTAAAAGAATCTTTTAATACTAGTTATAAAATATAATAAAAGCTCTTCTATAAGAGTAGTATCTTTATTATATTTTAATAATTTATTCACTGTATTAAATTCTTATAATCATAATACTTATTCTTCTCTATTAGAATATTACAGTTGTTAGATACAGTATATTCTTTAATCAACTTAATATAGTATAAATTAATATATATATTCAGTCAATTCTTTATATATTATATAAGCTTTGCTTTTTTAGTATAATTACTGATATATATAGTAACTGTGCTTATTATTAAAGCAGAGAATGGCTGATAATTAAGAACTAAACTAACTTAGAATAATTTAAATATTATTATTACTCTTACTATAGTTTTAATAATAAATTATAGCTATTAATAGACTAAGTATAATTTAATAATATGACAGACTGCATCTGATTAATTATATAGATAATTCTATTACACTTTATAAATTCTGCTAAAAGATCTGATTCTTAGTCACTGATTCTTAGCTGAAAAACTTATAGAATTTCTCTTCTTTCACTCTGAAGCTTTACTATATATATATATAAATATTCACTTTAATTGCTGATTCTCACACTCTCTTTTTTTTCCTTCTCTAATCTTTTTCACTTTTGTATTATAAGATCTATAAATATCATACTAATCTATTTAGTGTAGATTTCTTGTACTTAAAAAACATTCAGTATCTTCTTATTAGAAATAATTATTTATTAAGAAGATATTTGAACATGTAATAATATATAAGAAATAGAGAAATGAACAATCAGTTAAGTGAATACTAAGTTTCTAAATAGTCTTAAAGAATAATATTATTGTAATATGTAATCTATCTACGTGAGTTACACTAAATAAATTGAGATGATATGTGACTAGAGTAGATGTAGTAATTATTAACACTCTCTCTTACTATGCTGTGATCTGTAATAAGCTGCTACTCAGAGCCTTATTATTATTATTATTCAATTATAGATGTATATAGTCAGAGACTATGATATCTACCTGAGAATAGACTGGCCGCTGGGACCATGAATTTCACATTTGGTTTCATTTGGTCTGGTCTCATACATTTCTTGGCGTGAATCCCGCTGGGACTGGCTATCAAAAAAACATGTAAAGTGACTATATATCAGATCTTAAAATGGAATCATGACTTGAAAAAAATGAGAAAGTGATCTCATTTAATCCCATTTAGTCTCATTCTTAGTATAAAGTTACTATTTTTAGACATTTTAAGGTTTTTTTAGACTATTTTTAATTTTTTAAAAAGTAACACTTTTTGGTAATGCTCAAATGAGATTTAAAGTCATTTAAAGCAATAAAAATAATTTAAATTGAGAAGTGGAAATCATGGTCTCATTTGGAAAATGTGACAAGAGTAGACAGTAAGTTTCACTGAGACAGTATGAGACTACTATCTAATGTTAAAACCGTGTAATGGGATCAGTCGAATTGGTAATGAAACTATCAAAAAATCTGGTCCTGGTCTCAGACACGGTCACACGGTCAGTCTACCTGAGAACTAAAAGTTCTCAGAGTTTTTCCTATATCTATAAAGTTAACTATTATACATTCATCAATTTCAGATATACAAAATCAGAAAATTTCAGCTCAGAATATAAAAACTGTTTACAAATTACAGTATTTTAACATCTTCTGATACTTTGAAATCTTTTGACAATATCATGATAAAAGAAAAGAGAACACAGTCTTAAAGATAGACACATTAAATAGATAGATAGAAAAGAATAGAAAGAAAAAAGTAAAGTAAAATAAAGAGAGACTGTAACAAAACAAATTATTAAAAGATAGTATATAGCTGTTTTAACAGACTATATCTGATTAATTTCCTCCTCTTCATATTCAGATATTTCTGAATTCAGTCATATCTTGAATAATGTATA
>NW_003101677.1:2635065-2665207 GCF_000003855.2 Blastomyces gilchristii SLH14081 | reverse complement strand
TCAAGATTTATTTGATTATTATGAATCTAACTATTTCTAAGTCTTTTTAAAGCAGCTTGACTATCAGAGAGTATTCATATCTCTTTCAAACTATTTTCTCTTTTATGAGATTTTATTTCAATAAGTTTGAAAGCTTTCACTATTATAAATAGTTCAGTGTCAAAGACTTTAGATTCACAGTCTAAATTTCAGAAATCTGAGATAAAATTAATATTATCTTCAGTATAAGCAATATCTGTATCTAATCTATTCAAATTCTTGTTTTTTAAGTCCTCTGAATAAATCAGAATAGAGTCTTTTATATTAATTGTAGAAATTCTCTTCAAATACTGTTCATATTCTTTCTCTTTAGATAGTTCACTTATTTGTAAGTATATAAGAGATTCAAGCTTTTCTCTTCAGAGAGATAACTTCTCATAATCAACTTTTTCAATATTTAAAGAAGAAAATTGATTTTTAATCAGTGAGTATAGTCTGTACAGTTGAGAAGACATTTTCTTTGAAGAATTATTTTCATTTCAATCAAGAAATCTATTTCAATCTAGTTCATTTTCAGAGTTAATTGATAAAAATGAAGAAGAGACTCTTTCTCTGATTATATAATTTAAGCTCATCTTTATAACTCTCAGAGCATAGTTCATACAGGCCGTTTCAAATCTAATAGTAGAAGAGAGAATTGAAGCTTCAATATTCATTACTTTAATAGAAGATGATTTAAATGATTTCTGAATTCTTCTCAAAGCTCTGTTTTACAGACTTTGAAAGAGTTCAGTGAAATTTTCTTAATTATTTCATCAAACTTGAACTTTATTATCAGCTACTGAGATAATACAGACTATATATAACTATCTTATAGTCTGAAAGAATAGACCTCTCTCTGTATTTAATAGTCTGATAATATTATTTAATAGTCTTTCTGTCTTGACAGTTCTTTGTTGAATATGATATTTAAAATTCAACTTGAAGTTTAACCATACTTCTAATCATTTGACATTTAAACAGGGTTTAATCTCTCTATTTAAAAGAGTTAGAGATTGTAAGAAATTCCGCTCCTCACGGATTCTTTACCTCTATTCCTATCTCTTGTGTAATCAATAGGGCTAGCGGCCCTTGGCTACACACAACTATATAGACTGGAGTTTGTGAATACTATTCACAACTCAGCTTGAATGCTATTATACATTTAATCTCTACATTTTATCTTTCTACTGTGAATACTTCTAGTAGTTAACAGTACATATCATGTCAAGCTGCAAACATCTGAATAATTGCCTGCAAGTACTTATTCTTACATTTCAAGCTCACTCAGTCAGCAATCACTCATTATGACTGAAAGAACTAGAAACTTGCATGCTTCAACCCCTGTGAACTCTACTGCAGGCACTCAGGAGCAGTCATCTGAATCATGAATAACTTCTGTGAAAGAAGTCTCAGAGAACTTATCAATCACTCACAGAACATTATTCTCTACATCTGTGACAGAGGAACTCTCTGAACTCATGAATAAATCAATCTCAGTGAAGAACATTCTTGAGCATCTCTTATGAGATTAAGCTATTTTTCTACAAGAAATGCTTACTGTCTGCAAACACTCTTGAACTGAGTCTCTAGACATGATCTTCAGAGACACCTGCGAACTGAAAAGAAACTTCCTTAAGTTATGACTACTTAAGGTCACTTATCAAATCACAATCTATAAAAGCTTTTATGAGTTTGTATTTGAAATTGACTCACAAGCCCAGCTGTGTGACATGAAAGATGAAGAAGCTGTCACCTATATAATGACAGACCTCTATTACACTGAAGTCAAGAACTGACTGAATCATCTAGAGAATGATCATGAGAGATCTCACTGATTCATTCTCAAGATCTATCTAGAGAATAAGTTGAGAAACTCTGTAAGCTGAACAGAGAACACCTGAACTGTGATCATTAATATTAGAAAAAGAGGTAAAGAATCTGATGAAGACTACTCACAGTGCTTCATGAAATTATGATATAAATTGAGATCTGTGAAAACAGGGCCCTGAAACAAGACCTGAATGATGATATTTATAAAGAAGCTGAATAAAGATATGCAGAACAAGCTCATTGAGCAAGACTCTAAGTTCTTGACTCTGAAGAAACTGATGACTCTCATTCACTACTTGTGAATCACTGTGAGAGTCACAGATCTGTGAAGAGCAGATCACTGACTGACTCTATGAGAGTGAGGACAATAGAGAACAGGTTTGTCAGAAAAAGATAATAAGACACAGAGAGATTTGTATCTGACTGCTGAGCAGAGAGAGAGAGCTTCATAAGCTTCTATGAACAGAGTGTATAATAGAGAGATTAAGAAAAAGAAACTCTGCTTTATCTGTTCTAAATCAGAACATCTCTGCACAAACTGTTCAGATAAATCAAAATAGAAATTTGAGAAGTCATGAACAGAGTCAGCAACAGTCTTCTTAAGAGTCTTGAAGCTGATACCTGAATCTGTTACTTCTCTGATGAAAATGCTTACTTATGAAGAGAGACTGCATCACAGTGCTGCTGTCTCACAAGCATGAAAAGTATTGATAAACTCAGGATCTCAGGTCACTGTGATGTTTCTAAAGCTCACAGAGTGAATGAGCTGAAAGATGAAGACTGAGAATCTACTCTTATAATAAGCAGAGTGTGAGAACTCAGACCTGAGAGCTGAGAGACTCATAAGAGTCATCTTTGAATTGCAAGATCTCTCTGAAACCTGAAGAAGATTTACAGAAACTGTGATTATCACAGATATTGCAGATGACATGTACTTGAGACTTGTATAACTTCAAAGACACAATTCGCACATAGCTGTCTGTGAGTCAGGTTTATACTTTCAATCAGTGTTGATAGACTCACTTATAGAGATAGAATCAGTTAATGCTGCAGAGTTAGTTAGAGAAGATAAGCTCATCTATATAATGACTTTGTAAGTGTCTGAGAATCTCACAGTCATGAAAACTGAGCTTCAGATATCAGAGAAATATCAAGATCTCACAGAGATGTTTAGCTCAGTAAAGGCAGCTGAGCTTTCTTCTCACTGTGAGAAGAATCTGACAATAGATTTGATAGAAGAGCAGAAACTCTTCTGAGAATCAATCTATAAGCTCTTTCATTATAAGACAGAGGTCTTGTGAATCTATGTAAAGAAGAATCTGAAAAATGACTTTATCTAATCTTCACAGGCCTCTGTAGAAGCCTCTGTGATATTTATGAAGAAGAAGAATGAAGATCTCAGATTATGTGTAGATTATTATAATCTGAACTTCAAGATAATAAAGAGTCACTATTCTCTGTCTCTGATTGAGAATGTGATCAACTGTCTCACAGAAGCTATTATATTCACATAACTGAATGTAATTAATATATATACACAGCTGTGAATATAATCTGAGAATGAATGAAAGACTGTCTTTAGAACTGCACTGAGATTGTTTAAATATTTAGTAATGTCTTTTGATCTGACTAATGCTTCTGTGATATTTCAGTCTTTCATTAATAAAATACTTTATACATATCTGAATGTCTTCATAGTAATATATCTGAATAATGTGATGATGTACTTTATAAAGAAGAAAGAACACACTGAGCATGTGTGAAGTGTGTTGAAGGTCTTAGATAAGACAGAACTGTATATTAAGCTTACAAAGTGCAACTTCAGTGTCTGCTGAATTAATTTTCTAGAATATGTAATCACTATAGATGATATTCAGATGAAATCTTCATAAGTTGAGACTATTCTATCATGACTGAAGCTAACTAGTATTCATAAGATTCAGATCTTTCTAAGCTTTATGAATTTCTATAGACAGTTTATCTTTATATTTGCAAGAATCTTCTTAACTCTTACAGATATACTAAAGAATGAAAATAAGAAGAAGTCATTCTGCAAATGAAGAATGAAAAGATTGTTAAGAAGAAAGAACTGTGAGAACTTTCTTATCTCAGAAGCTTGTAAGATCTTTGCAAGATTGAAACAGACATTTATAAACACAGTGATGCTATTTCACTTTAATCTCTTACTCTTAATCAGATTAAAGACAGATGTCTTCTTCTTTGCAATTTCAGAAATAGTCTTACAACTACAGTCAAATGAGAACTGAATTTCAGTGGTCTTTTTCTCATAAAAGATACAATCTGTGAAGATGAACTATAACATTCATGATCAGAAGCTTCTTACAATAGTGAAATTCTTCTATCACTGATGTCACTACTTTGAGAGCCTTATAACAGTGATTACTGTTAGAACTGATCATGACAGCTTATAATAGTTTACTTCAATCAAGAAACTCTCACAGTGATAGATTTACTGAGCTCAGAGACTGAGTGAGTTCTGATTCAAGATAGAATATATTAAGAGAACTAAGAACTCAGCAGACAGACTCTCTTACAGGCCAGACTATATTAAGAAGATCAGGATAACAGATACAGAGAAACTAGAGAAGATAGAAAAGCTTCATGAAATACTCAGACTGAGTGTTATGAAGAGATTGACTGAAGAGTCTCTCAATTCCTTATAAGAGAAGAGAGAAGAGAGAGAGAAGAAGCCTGTATAACTACTTCTTATAACACTGAGAGTTAACACTCTGAGAATCTCTGTGAGAATTCTTGAAGAGAGTATCTATAATCTGAAGAGTTTGCAGACTTTGAGAAATGCTGTGAAAGACCTGATGTAAGAAAAAACAGAGTATAAGTCTTCATAAGATCTTCTATTCAGATTGTCTGAACTACAACTGAAGAATGAATATACTCAGTATATTCAGAAACTGCTCATAGCAGAGACTAATTCTGCAGAAATAAAGAATTGAAAAGACTTAAATAACCTCTTATAAAGAGAGAACTGAATTTATATATCTATGAATGAGTTTCTATGTATAGAACTTATTAAAAGATATCATGACTCTTCTCTAGCAGATCATTTTACAGACACTAGAACTCATGAGTTGCTTATAAGAAAATACTTCTGACTGAAGATATGAGAACTTATGAAGAAGATAGTGAATTCTTATACTATTTATCAGAATTTGCAGATAGTGCAGTCCAGATCATATAAAGAACTTACTTCTCTACTCATCTCACAGAAACCTTGAAAACAGCTAGAAATGAATGCTCTTATAAGTCTCTTTGAAAGTAAGAACATATATAATACCTGCTTTGACAGTGTACTGATGATAGTGAATTGCTTTATTAAGATGACACACTTTATACTCACTTATAAGAACTTAAAGTCAAAGAATTTAACTCATATCTTCATCTGTGATGTGATTCAGTTGTATGAGTTGTCTGTGAACATTGTCTCAGATAGAAAATTAATCTTTATAGAAGAGTTCTGATCTGATCTGATAACTATACTGAAGATCTCACAAGATCTAAGTACAGCTTTTCATCAATAGACAGATAATCAGATAGAACATCTGATAAGTATATTGAAACAGTATCTGTAGTACTTTGTTAATTATAATCAGAATAACTGAGTGTATTAATTATCACTCACAGAGTTTGTATATAATAACTCAAAGTATATCAGTATAGATAAAACCCTCTTTGAGATGCTTACTGAGACTCATTCATGAATAATCTTGATGAACCTGCAAGAGTATACTATAGAGTGTGATGATATCTGTGAACAGGCTGAGAGAATTCAGAAGATTTGAGAGAAAGTCTGTGAATTCTTGAGAAAGACTTAAGAGTATCAGAAGAGATACTATGACTTCAAGTATATTATAAAGAGTTTTAAGAAAGATGATAGAGTCTGACTGAGTCTAGAAAATATCATTATATAGAGATCTAGTAAGAAACTGAATCTCTTGCAGACAGAGTCTTATAAGATTATGAAGAAAGTTAGCTCACAGTTCTACAGATTAAAACTGTTACCTGAGTTGCAGATATATAATATTTTTCATGTCTCTTTACTCTATGAATATAAGAAATTCTTAGAAGAGAACTCTGTGATTCATCACTCTGTCTATGAAGCACTAGAGAGTGAAAGAGAATATCAGATTAAAGAGATTATTAACTCAGAGAAGTGAGATTGTAAGCTCTGATTCAAGGTTCAGTGATAAGAGTATTCTGATAAGATGAATGAGTTCACTTAAGAATTATCTGAGTAGATAAGATATCTGCAGAAGCTGAGACATGACTTTCATACTATAAATTCTGATAAGTCAGAATAATGCAGTCTTTGCTAAGAACCTGATTATAATAAAGATATTAATACTGTTATTTATAAATTCTAGTCTATAAGATGATAAGTTTCTACTGAGATGAACAGTCTGCAGTATACATAAGAAAAGAAGAAATCATATTCTTATTAAAGCTAAAAAACAAGAAAATAAACAGGGTCATGAACACAATTTAAAGATTAATAAAGAAAAAATAAAGAAAATTTAAATTCATACTCTCATCACTTATAACACTTAATTCTCTCACAACTATTAATTTTCTTCTTCAAAGAAGTAGAGAGTATTATATCTGTGATACAGACAATTGTTGCATTTGATATGAAGATTATCAGAAATGCACAGACTTCAGAGAAGCTGAACACCAGAGTATGTATAGTTGTGACAGAGTCTTGAGAGCTGGCTATCTGTGTGTGTGATCAGATATTTCTCATGAAGCTGTGTCTGCTCTCTCAGTTATGCTGAAGTATTCAGTCTGGAAATAATTAAGATACAGAGAGAGAGCTTATCTATTCAGACTAACTTCTGTCACAAATTCATGATATTCACATTGCCTTGATTACCTGGATTTTGCAGGTACCTGGGGACTCATCTCTCATTGACAATGGAATTGTGAAAATGCACTGCAGTGTGAGGATCATTGATAGGAAATCTAGACATATTTGCATATACCTGGTTGAAAATTGTGCAGGTAGAGAGAAGGTGATTGTAGGTTCACAGGACTGCAGAAGACACTGATAACACTGAGAGCTTTGTAAGAACTGTCAGCTAGAATCTGTAAGGAATTACTTGTGAGAAGACTTACAGCAAAGAGGGGAACTGTGCTGCTTGAAGCCAGAGGCTGGCCTGGGGAAGGCAGGGGGTTGACCGCTGGCCTGAAGATCGGGTGCAGTGACAGAGCTGAAGAAAGTGAAGACATGATCATAAGTGATGATGTCCCTGCTTCATCAGCTGGTAAAAAGTGATCAGAGAAGTTGTAGAGACACTCATGAGAAGCTTAGCAGTGATCAGACATTATTGCAAAGATATTGAAATTGAAAAATTTTTATTCTTGAGAAGTTCTTGAATCAATATGCAGACATTGTCAGAAACACTCTCTCTTTATTATCTGAGTGAAAACACTTCATGAATGAATGAGAATACTCACAGTTTATAGAGATGAGAGCTGTTATAGAAAAAGAGAAAAGAAGATGAGATTCTGTGAACAGATCTGAGATATTTATACTACTCTAGAGAGGTTTGCTTACACTGTGAGTGATTCTGTGAAATAGTCAGATCACTCTAGTAAACAAGAGTAATTGTGAATCATAGATCTGAATCTTTCTATATAACTATAAAGAGTAATTGCAGATTATAGACATCTTAATTCTACAATTCTACAGAGTTAGTGAAAGAATGGAAAATTCCTCACAATTCTATAGTATCAAAGAATAATGATTTATAAGAATGAGTGAAAGATTAACTTGTAAATGTTTCTCTTTAATAAGAGTAATCTTATAGAAAGTGATTCATCTATAAGATGAATCTGTGTGATAATCACACAAGAATCTTGTGAAAATAATTGAGAGTCAATCAGAACTCTTCTATATAAAAGATGTGAGATAAATCTGTATAATAGTCAGAGAAGAATCTGTAGACTATAAAGAATCTTATAAAACAAGAAACTGAGTGACAGACTCTTTTCTCTTTATAGTAATAAGGGATTTTTCCTCACTGAGATTTTTTTATAGATGTGAAGAATTTTTAGTGAGTATCACTGCAGTGCTGAGCTGATTCTATGAAGTTACTCAGTGAAAGGCTTCACAGATGAAGTCTTAGAGAGGAAAGAGTATATAAGAAATTCTGCTTCTTACAGATTCTTTATCTCTATTTCTATCTCTTATATAATTAATAGGGCTAGCGGCCCTTGGCTATACACAACTATATAGACTGGAGTTCGCGAATACTATTCACAACTCAGCTTGAATGCTATTATACATTTGATCTCTACATTTTATCTTCCTACTGCAAATACTTCTAGTAGTTAACAGTACATATCACGCCAAGCTGCAAACACCCGAATAATCACCTGCGAGCACTTATTCTTACAGAGATAGTTCTTTCTCATTGAATCTAGAAAAGAAATGAATTAACTCAGTTTTATTCATATTAAATTAAATTTGATTAATATCTACTCTAACAAAGATTTTCTTTACAGCTTTTTCAATCACTTTCAAATTTTCTTTAATAGTTTTTAAGCTGTAGACTAGATCAATATCATCTATATAACTCAAAAATCACACTATTTTCATATTTCTATCTTTGAATGAATATGCAGTGTATATTGTAAATAAAATGAGTAAGAATGAAGATTGTTACAGTACTTCTATTTTTATCTCAGTCTTATCTTATTTCATTTCATCAAAGAAAAGTTGTATGATTCTTTTAGATATAAAACAGTTAACTCATTTTATTAGAGAAAGTGACAGTTTTAATATCTTCAAAGTCTGAATTAACTTTGACTTTGAAACATGATCAAATGCTTCTTTTATATTAATAAAAACTGCAGTTGAGATCAGATCTTCATGCTTTGCTATTTGAATATTATGAATAACTGAGAGAACAGTGTCAATTGCAGAACATTGTTTTCTATCTCTTATTTATTCACTGAATAAAAGAGAGTTATTAATAGAGCTTATAAAAGATAGTTGAGTAGCTATTATCTTTTTCAAAACCTTTTCTAGACAGTTTAATAGAGATATTACTCTATATAACTTAGAAATTAATGTCTTTTTATTAGGTTTTATAAGAATCACTTCAGTGACTTCTCTTCAGCATTCAGAATAATATTCATTTTTCAAGAGATTGAAAAAGAGCTCAAAATATTCATTCTTTAAGTAGGAATATGTATTTTAAATAATCAAGTGATTAATTGAATCAGGCCCTGCAGCAGTTTTAACAGAACTTGAGAAGATAGCTGACTCTAATTCATCTTATGTAAGATCAGATCATTTTCAGTTATTTTCATTAATGTAGTTAAGAAGTAATATATTCTCTTTCTCTGAATCTGAATCTGATGAGTTTTGAAAGAGAATTCTTATAAAAGCTTAACATTTTTTCTCAAAAGAGTTTACTGTATATGATTCATTCTGAAACTTATATTCTAAGACTGAAAGTTTTGCTCCACTTCTTGTTTTAGTATAGTTAAAAGCTTTAAAAACTTTCATTTCTTATACTTCTTTAAGAAATTTATTTCAGCAGTTCATTTTAGCTCTTTTAATATCTGAAAAATATTCATTTCTGATAGCTTTGAACTCTTTATCAGATATTACATCATTCTTTCACTCTCTTCTAGCAGTAGCTAATTCTTTTCTTTTAGAGAAGATATTCTCATTTCATTAAGATTTTAAATACTCAGAAGATTTTCTCTTTAAAATATTATCTCTAACACTTATTAGAATAATAGATGTAGTGAGCTTCACTCTATTCTCAAGCATTTCATTTGAGATATCTTGATCAGAATTTCAATATAGCTCACTCTGTCATTCAGATTTTAACAGTTTTATACTTTCTTCAACTACTTTTCAATCAGCTTTTTCAAAGTTAAACTGATTAGAGAGAAGAGGATTTTCACTCATTTATTTTTCACTCAGTTTAATATTAAATTGAATAATCTCATGATCTGATTCTGATGTCTTATTTAAATTAATAAATCAGTTTATAAGTCTTTTTTTCATTAGATTTTGTGATATGAAGATTAGATCTATAATAGATTTCTATTTCATGTCTTTTCTAAAGAATGTTTGTTGATCAGACTTATTAACTAAATCTATTGAATGCTCAAAGATTTATTCAATGAGATTCTCAGCTCTTACTGCTCTCTTGCATTCTGAATTTCATCAGAGATGATGTGTATTGAAATCTTCTACAATTATAAAGTTTCTTGATAAAGTATGTTCAGAAATTCTCTATCAATTGTTCAGATATTGTTATTTTTCTTCAATGACTTTTCATTATAGATATTTATAAGCTGTATAGTATCAAACTCATTCTCTTTATCTATAATATCACTCACCCAGAATATCAGGGTCAGATATGATATTAAATCTTAGATTAAATTAATATCTTGATCTCTTTCTTTCATAGATCACTACTCTTGATTTTATCCCAGATTTTTCAGATAGAAAGTAGTAATAGCTTAAATGAAAAATAATGTACTTTTACTCAGTATCAAAGTTTGATTCTTGAAGAAGTACAAAGTCAACTTTTTATTCAAATACAATTTGAAGACAAGAATAAATACAATTTAAGTTTCTATTTACATCATTTTGAATAAATGTGATTTTTGAAGAGTTTTTAAACTTTTTTTATTGTTTTTGTTGTATATTCATACTAAAAGAGAGTAGAGATAGAGTAAAATCTATTCACTATTATCAGATAGTAGATTATAACTATTTTAAAAACTAGGAATCTCAACTGCTTGCATTATATCTAGCTTATCATTAGAGTCATTTCTCAATTCTCTAATCTTAACAGAAGTTTAAGAATTCAAATTCTATTTACATTTAGCTGAAGAATTAAAGTTTGAAGATTTAGATAGTTGAGAGTTTCTTCTTTTTAAGCTTATAATTGTAAGTTTACTGGCTTGACTCTTCTCTTCAGTTCTAGATTAACTTTGAGCTTCAACTTTTCTTCAGTTCTTTTGAGTTCTTGAAGTAAATATACATTCTTTTGAGCTAGAGACATGTTTTTCTTTGCAATTAGAGTACTTAAGCAGAGTGTGTTGACATATTTCATCTCTTTTTAAGCATATTTCATATTTATGCACACTAGTTTTGTGATCTCTGATACAGAATGCACATTTTGAGTCTCTAAAATATGAGATTGTAAAGTGTTCATATCTTTGACAGTTTGAACACTGTGTTTGAGCTTTGAGATTCATTCTTGAGTCTTTGTATTCTTGAACTCTCATTTTCAAATCTGCTACTTTTACTTCAGAGATCTTTGACTGTTTAAGTGTCTTTATATATACTAGAACAGAGACATTTCTTCTGCTTTGTCTGAACTTAATTGAATTTAGCTATACAGACTCTTTTCTCAGTTGAATAGAGTTGTATTCTTCTAATTCATTTTTAAGAAGTAGCATTCCTTCTTCACAGTCATAAATTTCAACTGAAATATTATGAAGAATGAATTTGTCTCACTTTTCATCTCTCTCAGATAGAATTATTATGTTTAGTAAAGATTTCACTGTTAATTTTCAGAGATTCTCATTCTGAATAAGGAATTCTGCACTGAATTCAGACATAGTAGTCAGAATGATGAAGTTTCTAAAGAATGATGACTCAATTGAAGCTATAACTGATTTTTGAACTTTAATATCAGTCATCAACTGAGAAAAGAACTGCTGATTAAGTTTATTTCTGATTCTGAAAATGTGATTTGAGTTTAGCTTTTTTCTTTGTAAGATATTCTGATTTAATACTTTGAGAATAAGTCTTCTATTTCTGAAGATTTGAAAGTGTTTCTCTTTTTACATTTTTTTCTTCACTTTTTTATAAATAGAAGTATAAGCAGTATTCTTCTCAGTTTTCTCAGAATTTTGAGCAGATTTTGAGATAGCAGATTTAGAGACAGCAGATTCAGCTGCTTGAGCATATGTTTTCTTCTGATTTAAAGAAGAAGAAGAAGTAGAAAAAGAAGAAGAGTAAAATGATAAGTCAGTGATTGTACTAGAAATTTTCAATGTTTTTTGAACTGTGTTTGAAATTCCAAGTCTGAACTTAATCATCTTCTGTAGTTGTTTAGCCTGAGTATGAAGAATTAACAGAACTTCTTCATTCATCTGACTCAGACACTGCTTTTTAAGAATCTTACTTACTTTTTCAAGTTTCTGTATTTCAAGAACTTGTTATTTCTCTATTTCTTCTTTCTTTCTTCTCTTCAGAATTTAAACCTCAGAAATAGTATTTGAGAAAGTATCTTTTTCTACATCAACTGAGTGTATTTTTGAACTTATTATTCTCACTCAATGAAAAGTTGATCAGACTGTTTCAATTAAGATATTTATTGAACTCTTTTGAAAAGTTAATCAGACTGTTTCAATTAAGAGATTTCTAAGTCTGTTTTCAATTGAAAAGTTGATCAGAGTGTTTTAAAAGAAGAATAAAAGACTTTTATGTATAAAACACCTGATTTTTCTTCACACTAGTGCAGTAACTAGGTTAGATTTTTGAAGAGAATCTAATAAACTAAAATTGATTTTTAAGATAAATCAATAAAATCTGTACAATCTCTTTCTTGAGATACAGTGAGGAAAAGTATGATATTAATTAATAATAAATCAGATAATATAACAGTTTTTAAGAGAAAAACTGATAAAATATAAATCAATTTTTTACAGTGAAATTGATTAAAACTATTCAATTTTATTCTAAATCATTCAATTCTTCTCACATAACAAGTGTGCAACTCAAATAAGTTAATAAAGAGTATAAAAAAGAATTAAGTGTTAATGAAAGCTCTTCAGTCACTGAAAAAGTAATTCTTACTTAAAAGAATATAAAATTATGACAGAAAATAACTCTGTTTTTAATTCTTTATAAGAATATTGTGTAAAACTCAGAGAAAAACATCTTACTTTTTCAAGAGAAGTAAAAAACTATTTCTAAGATCTTTTTTTTTTTGCATTAACTACTGTGAGAGAATGAGATAGAAACTGCTAATATATACACTATTATATACTCTCTATCAAGACTTTCCCTCTTCAGAGTCTTGATATTATAGAGAATATAAGTCTGTTTCTATATAATAATGTAAATATTGTCAGTGGGATGTAGAGAAACTGGTTATTTATATCTTAAAATAGAAGACTTTGTCAATGATTATATTAATATAGAGTTAATTCTCAAATTCAATAGAAATCAAGTGTTGCTGTTCTCAATCCCTTGCAGAATCTATTGAATATTGAGATATTAAAACTAGATTTAATATATCTCACTGTGCAGGGATCAAAGGCTCAGTCAGACCTTGATGTATACTGATTTTATAGTTGTTGTGTCTGCTGATTATGTATTGAGTACAGTTGCTGGGGTATCTCTTTGTATTTTTCTGCCAGGGATGGGCGGTACGTGGGTGGGACTTGGCGTTGATGTTTTGAAACATCAAAGATAGACAGGGTTTTCATGAAAGTTGCTTCTCAGATATTTCCACAATTACAGATCAGAGAACTTCCAAAATCAAGAAGATTGATGCATATGGCTAGGTCTCTTCGCCTTACAATTTGTATGGCACTTTGGCCCAGGGTTGTGGTGTGGTAGGGGTGAACGGGGGATAATCCCACACAGGAGTTTCGAACAACATCTGGTTCATGTTCAGCTGGATAACTCCACCACCACACGGGGTATGCGGTGGGCGATGGGGTCAAAATGCTCGTATGATCGAGGGCTTTTCGATGGATCTATCGGCGGGTTCTTATTCGAAAAATTGAGCGAGTTCGTGGTGGAGCGCTGTCTGTTTTGACTGAAGAGTTGCTACTCAGAGCCTCTCTCATTCTCAAATCTTTCAAAAATGCAATAATAATTAATTATATGAATCAGACTCTGATTTTCTCATTAGAAAAGATGTTTGTACAGTAATAATTATAAAAATCAAGAAATACATGCAAAATTCACTGATTTACTATATTATTATTATCATTCAATTATTTCTTTCTGATCTCTTTCAAATCAATTCTGTAAGAAGCCTACGCTGAATAGATCGGTATTATATTAATAGGTCTTATATAACAAAGAGAAAAATGTTAGAGAAGGAAAGAAAGAGAAAGTGTGAGAATTAGCAATCAAAGTGAATATTTATATGTGTATGTGATGACATACACAGTGAAGCTTCAAAGCGGAAGAATATATACGTGTTTATAGTGACTGATAATCAGTGATCAGAACATACACATTCATGACAGCTGAGAATCAGTGATCAGGAATAAGACAGTAGAAATCTATGAGGTGTACAGAATAGTCTATATAATTGATCAGGCACAGTCTGTCATATTAGTTCCCTTCTTTCAGAAGCAGTTTTCATCAGTCAAGAGCTGCTGTTTTAAATAATGCAGAACTTAGAGTTCAGATCAGTTGAT
Source organism: Blastomyces gilchristii SLH14081 (assembly GCF_000003855.2). Lineage (NCBI taxonomy): Eukaryota > Fungi > Ascomycota > Eurotiomycetes > Onygenales > Ajellomycetaceae > Blastomyces > Blastomyces gilchristii. The sequence continues at coordinate 2,650,900 of NW_003101677.1, read as the reverse complement.
TATAGTTAACTCATTTCACAAGATATTGTTAACTGCAGCTATATGATCTCTTATTGAGAATATCTTCAATCTCTCACTCAAGCTTATTATCTTCTTCTATGATTCCTGGCAGCTGTCAGTCAGAAGTTAGTTAAGAAGGAAATAGATCAGTGACAGCACAGTGAAGCAAGCTTGTATGAAAGACATTATAAATCTCTAATAATGTGTTAAGACAGTAGTTATGACTATCTAGAACTTTTATTACTTTATACTTAACATGGCAGTAGTTCAGTGTATAAGATAAATGTGTGATTTGTATATTCTTAAGATTCAATCATACTAAGTCTTCTATCTTATACTGCTCAGTGAAATCTCAGTGAATATTAATTTAATTCTCTTGATCTTGTTTCATAACTGTTATAAAGACTTCTACTCAGTCACAGATATCTCAGAGCTTTATTACTATATTATCAGTGATCTGAATTGAACTGCAGAGATTCAGTGTGAACTGTGTAATCTCTAGAAGATTCAACACTTTCATGTGATAACTATGTATAAGAAAGAATGAGCTTACATCTATTAAGATAGCATTTCAATCATTGATAGTGATCTTTATATGTAGAAGAAGATTATATCAATCATTTTATAAATAATTACAGAACTTATAAAGATAATTCTTCACAGTCTGAATTATCTGTTCTGATGCATTATCAGTTTCAGAGTAATAGACAGTTAACAGACAGTGTGTAATCTTGAGAACTTGACAGATTCTTGTTCAGAGAGTGCTCACAAATTGACAGTCTTAATCTAATACTATAGATTTCAGTAATCTGTGTATTCAATAGAACAGGCTCTGTAGAAAAGCTTCAGTGACTTGTTCAGTATTCATCTTATTACAAGGTTTCAATATTACATCTTTACTCACTTAATTCACAATGATCAGAATGTTTCTATAATTCTTACTCTTAGAGAGATTAACAGTAAAGTTAATTATTATATCTTATCAGATTCTATCAGAAATATTGAGTGATTTCAGCAGATCTTTTCTACAGTTCTTTCTTAAGATGATAGAAGAATAATAATTACAGTTTCAGATAAAGCATCTAATACTGTTTAATATCTCAGATCAGTAGAACTCTCAGAAGATTATTCTATATAGTTATTCACAGCCTGAATAATCAGTTATAAGTAAATCATGCATCTCTTATATTATTCAGATGTATAAGAGTTCAGAGTGAGAGACTCAGTGTTATTTATAGAATCATAGAGTGTTATTATTATTGATTGAATATTCTGAGATATCAGTTCTTATACATAGTTCTGAGAGAAATTAGAATGCTTCTTGATATACTGCTTCAGTGAGTGCTTGAAGAAGTTCATCAGTTTGAGCTGTTATATGTCACAATTTATTCAGTGTAGATTCAGAGAATGTTCTGATTAGCAAAGCATGTATAGTGTTATAAGTGGTCTTATTATAATCAACTAGTATCTTCAGATTCAAGAGTTAGTGTTCTCAATTTATTCAGTATGTATCTATCATATCAGATAGCATATCTTGTTCTCATTATAAGAGAGCATCTGCTATCAAGTTCTGGCTGTCAGAGTAGTAGTGTATTGTAAAATGAAAGCAGCTTAGAAACTCTGATCATTGTATCTATCATTCAGTGAGTTTGCAGATCATTGTAAAGTATTTGAGATTCTTATAATCTGTAATTATCTCAAATTCAGAGATACTTCAGAGTTCAGAGTCTCATTCTTCTAGACAGTGTATAATTGTGAGAAGTTTTTTATCATAGATCTCATAATTGTATTCAGTAAGACTCAGTTTCTTAGACATGAAAATATATAGTTATAGAACATCTTCATCATCATATTACAATATCACTTCTTCTGTCATATAGCCAGAGAAATCAGCTTCAATAACTATCTCACAATCAGAGTCAAATGTCATTAGCAGAGAAGTATTGATGAACATCTTCTTTATCTGTGTGAAGACAGCTTCAGTGTTCACTGATCACTGAAATACTAAGTTCTTCTTGATAAGTTCTGTAAGTGATCTCATAATATCTGAGAAGTTTCATATAAATCACTGATAGAAGTTAGCAAATTCAATGAAGCTTTATATATCTTTCACAGTATATGAAGCTTCTCATTCAAGAATGACAGAGACTTTCTCAGAATTCATTTGAATTCTCTTGTCAGCTTCTATAATAAAACTCAGATATTTAATACTCTTGACTTTAAAATCACACTTATCAATATCTATCAGTAGTTCTGCTTCTTATAGTGATTGTAATATCTTCTATACATGTTCTTGATATTCTTTTCTGAAGTCATCAGTGAAGATGAGAATGTTATCAAGATATATAGATGTGAATTTATCAAGGAAATCTTGAAGTGCTCAGTTAATATACTTCTGAAATGTACTGAGAGTGTTAGTCAGTCTGAAGAGGATAACTATTCATTTGAAGAGATTATATTGTGTTCAGAATGCTGTAAGTCACTCATCTTCTTCAGTGATATGAATCTTATGAAATGCAGTGATGATATCTAGTTTTATAAATCATTGAGCTTATTCAATGCAAGCTAGAGTTTCATTGATAAGAGGTAGTAAGTAGCAGTCTTTCTTTGTTATTCTGTTTAGTTCTCAATAGTTCACCCAGAATCAGAGTTCTTCATATGATTTCTTTGCAAAGAGAATAGAGGCTGCAGTGAAAGAATTGCTAACATATATGAATTCTTTATTCAATAGATCATTGAGTGTCTTTCAAAGAAGAAGAAGTTCATCTTGAAACATGTTGTAAAGAAAGTCTCATGATGATTCAAGATTCTTATCACTTTTCTTCTCTAACTTGATACTGTGATTCACTTCAGAACCTTGTAAGAGAGGTATATTTATAATATTATCTTGTCAGAAGACATCTAGATATTCATGACATTATTGAGAGAGTTTTATATAAGAATCTGTTATTGTAACACAGGATAATCTTTCTAGAGCCTTTTTAATATTGATCAGACTGATGAAATAGATTGTCATATAATTCTACTATCAGTGACTTCTTTTTCAGAGCATTTTATACATGTTGACAGAGATCTGTGTTAGATTCATGATCTTGTGAATGTCATCTTCATGAATTCTATCATTGTTAGAGAATATCCAGCTTCTGTTTTAAGTATCTAATAAGATGCCTTGTTCAGATAGTCAGGCAAGTTCTAACATAAGATTATAATCAAGATTATCAACTTTATATGCATAGATATCTTCATGTTGATGTTCTCTCACATTTATGATCAGCTTCATCATGTAACAGATACAAATGTCTTTTGAATCATTAAATTCTGTAAGAAGTCAGAGTTTTGATAAGAGAATACACTGAAGGTTATAACATCTTACAACTGAAGATTTTATCATTGTATAGTGACATAGATCACTGTCTATCATGGCTTTCATATTATACATGTTATCAATCACAGTAGTTACAAGAATTGCATTCATTATCATTTTCTCTATAAATTGTTGTCATCTGATCTCTTCAAGCTTCTGTTTATAAATTTGAAAAGAAGCTAATCTTTTTCCTGTTTCATCAGAGCATTCTTATAGTTATCTTCTGAATCTTTCTTCACTGCAATGTGATTGATATGAACAGGCACTGATTCATTCTTTGAATGAGAAGAGACTGATCTTTCTCTTAATTGAGAAGATGCTGATCTTTCTCTTAAGTGTGAAGACACATAGATTGATCAGCAGTTGAAAGCAATGTATTCTAATCAGTTACAGTTAATGTATACTTCACATTGACATCAATCAGTGACTTTCTCAGAAGTGATTCCAGAGACTCAGAAGCCTGTTCAAACAGTGAAAACTCTTGCTTATGTATAGATATTTAAATCTATTCAGTTTATAATATCTGCATCATTGCTGTTCTTCAGCACAGATATATAAATCACTGAGATGTAACATCTTCTATTACTGTTCTATATACTCTTAAGCTTGATAAGACAGTCATTCAATGTTTAAAGCTATATGCAGAAGTTTTCATAAGTCTGGTCTTCATCTACACTGATAAGAGTCTGTAAGAGTTTGAAAGTTAATGTCTTCTTGAGCATACTAATCTTCATTCAATTCTCTCAAGATTGATCACCTGCTTCTAGAATTTTAATGTTGAAGTCATAGATGAATATTGTAAGAGAGGTATTTCTCTGTCAGATACTCTGTAATCAATCTAATACTTTCTGTTGCATGGCAGTGTCTCAGAACAGAATATTAAGATATTTAATAATGTTATCAGACATTCATAACACTGATTCATATACTTTCATTCATGAATAATACTTCTATTTCATGTGATGCTTCAATTATTCATTGATATATTAATCTTGATTAATTAATGAACTGATAACATCTTCATTTACACTCAGTTTCATGAGCATTTTCATTCTTCATGATGAGTAGAGAGTGAGATTAAAAGTATTGAAATATACAGAAGCATCTAAGTATTCTTTCAGTGCTTTTATATTCAATTCTGTAGATATGGAAATTATATGAGTTAATCATTGAATCTCTTCATATTAATGTTATTGAGTTGCATGCATATCAGCTATTTATTATTATTGTAATTTCAATATTACTCAGAGTCACTGTGACATCACATCTATACTCACATTTAAGAGTTTTATATTATTGTTAGACATGATTGTATCAATCATTGAATGTGTAATTATATAAATATCTTATACATCTAAGTATCAGAACTCTTGAGTCTTTCACTGACATTCTCTTATAAAATCTTACTCTCTTCATAAGGTCTTGTTACAGAGTTAGAGTGACTGATAAGTAAGCTTCTATCTGAGAACTATCTGAGAACTCAGTGTCTACTTAACTATTTGACTGTTTCTCTACTTCTTACATGTTGTTTACATGTTCAGATATCTCAGTGAAAAATTGTTTCTAATGAGAAGATAATGTATGAATAATTATTTCTAATAAGAAGATAATGAATATTTTTCTAGTGTAAGAAGTCTATACTGAATAGATCAGTATTATATTGATAGGTCTTATATAACAAAGAGAAAAATGTTAGAGAAGAAAAGAAAGAGAAAGTGCAAGAATCAGTGATTGAAGTGAATATTTATACATGTAGGTGGTGGTGTACACAGTGGAGCTTTGAGGTGGAAGAATATACGCGTGTTTGTAGCGGCCAAGGATCGGCGATCGGAATATACATGTTCGTGGCAGCCAAGGATCGGCGATCGGGAATGGGGCGGTAGGAATCTATGAAGTGTACGGAATAGTCTATATGATTGATCGGGCGCAGCCCGCCACAAATTCTTTTGATAAAATCTTTAAATGCAGGCTTTGCCAGTGACTTGATAAGCTCATTAGCTATATTCACTGTAGAATTAACATGTTTTATCATGATTTTCTCTTTTTCAATTAAATTATGAAGAATATAATATCTAATCTTGATATGATGTAATCTTTATGTTAAGAATTCTCTCTTTACTAAATCAATTGCTCTCTTATTATCAACTTAGAGATATGAGTATATTTTCACTTTTCTATTATTCATTAACCTGGTATTATATAACATATTATTTAATCAGACTATCTTATAAGCTGTCTCACTAGCTGCAATATACTCAGCTTCAGTGATTGATTTAATAATAGATGTCTGTCTCTGCAACTATTATGAGATTGATGACTCATTAATCAATATAATATAGTCAGTAGTTAATTTGTATTAAGAATTCACTTCTACTCAGTCTGAATCATAGTATATTACAGAACTCAGATTCTTATCACTGATCTTCTTTCTATATAATATGCCATGATTTTTCATCTTCTTGACATAATGTAGAACATGCTTCAACACTGCTCAACATGCTTTGTATGAATACAAGTTAAATTGCCTCAGTGACTGAATGGTTAATGCGGCCACCTGGGAGCACCTTGATATGGGAAACTAAGGCATGTGGGTTCGAAACCCGCAGAGAATACATTAAATCTGAAACTCAAGCATCTCAGGTTTCTAATAAATACAGAGGTGTACAAATCGCTTCAATAAATCGCTCTATGTTCCTGGGCTGGGAAGTTATTATTGCATGTATTTAATTGTCACTTCTTTGTATTTTCCTATGTTCTTGTTATCTTGGCATGATCTCAACACCTGTATTTCCTCCTGTATAATCAACACTTGGCCTGTATTTAACATCACACAAGAACTCATCATAAGCTCCGCTTGCATATGAGTATAATTAAAGAATAATAATAATAATAATAATAATACAAGTTAAAATGTGAGAGATAGTTGACTGTGAATATCAGATCTGACTAACTACTTAAGATTAAATACTGTAATAATCTCAATTCTTGACAATATTTTATAGCTGTAAAGTTGTTATTCAATTCATCATTCTTATTAGGTGAAAATTTCAGTCATATGCCTGTCATTATTGAGGTCTTTGCAGAGTTAATCTTATTCATTTCAAAATCTTCTAATATTTCTTCAACATAACAGCTCTGTGTAATTACTAGATTTTCATCTCAATATTTGATCTTCATTTTCACATAAGGTTTATTCTGTTCAACTTCTTTTATCTCAAACCTTTTTCTGATTTTCATTAAAATCTACTCAATTTCACTCTCTTCAGGTTCTGTGATTTGACAGTTATCAATATATAGTGTCAAGAATAACTTATAAATTAAATGATAAAGAAATTCACTGTTGTAAGATGAGATCTTGAATTCTAGATTTATTAAGTGTTCTGTTATAAGAAAATATCATGTTCTTACTGTCTGTTTCATTCTGTATAAGCTCTGATGTACAAGCTCTACTAATTCATCACAACTGTGCTTGATCTCTGTGAGTAGTTGTATAAATATCATCTCATTCTGAGATAATACCTTATTTAAAAACACAGATATATAGTCAATCAATCTGACTTTTCAACCTCTTACTGTTGATATAGTGAATAAGCTCTATAATATAGGTTCAGATATCACTGCTGTATATGACTTATTATAATGAATATCTTATTATTGTAGAAATTCTCTAATTACTTAATAAGCTCTAAAGTGAATAATTTCATTCTTATTATGCAATTTTCAATTATACACTTATTTATCTGTAAGAATGTTCATTTCTGAGGTCTTTTCAATAACAATATATGTCTTCTTCTATTCAAAAGTTTTCACTTCCTTCTTCATTGTCTGGTGACAATGTTTTCATTCATGACTTCTTTTGACCTCTGTCAGTGTGATCAGACAGTCATTAAGAACACTGAGTACAGAATCTTCATCATTCACAAAGTTATTTATATTATCATTAACAAGTTCTGTCTCATTATCTAGTAGATATGTTGATTTCAGTGCACTGTTTATATCATTATCAGTAAGTATCTTTAAAATATCAGATTTATTCTTTGTAAGTCTTCTTAGAAGACAGTGTTGTCATCTCTTTATAATATCAAGAATAGTCAATTTCTCTGACAGTTTAACTACTTCTCTAATAACATTTGCTGATACTTCTTCTGTTGTCAGTTCTTCATTAAAAACAATATTTCTTACAATCTCAAGCTTTCAGGTTGCAGAATCTCAGATATGATATTAATACAGTTCTTGATATTTAACTAATTATAATTTCTTGCTATCAGTTCTATTTACAAGCTTATTGATAATCTTCATATTCTTCTTATATATCTTACATTCTCATCTGCATATTTAATGAGTAGAAGGTTGAACATCTGTTTAAGCTTTAAAACAAGATAATGAAGTTTCTCTCTCTCACCTGTAAATCTTCATTGATGTTAGAAATGTGTTGATTATCATGACTGCAGCTTAAATAGCTTTATCTCAAAGTTCTCTTATAAGTCTGCTATTGAATAGTAAGCTTCTTGTCTTTTTATCTATAATATAATTGATATGTTCTGCAGGGCTGTTGAACTGTAATGTATCAGATGTAGTGATCTTATATGTAATCTCTTTCTACTGACAGTAGGTCTTTAATTTGTCACTTTTAAATTCATCTTTATCATCTCAGTGTAAAGTCTCAATTCAACATTGAGTAGTGACCTCAATTCTGTTAATAAAGATTATTAAATACACAGTGACCTCACTCTTTGACATTATAAGAATAATTCACCTGTAGCATGTAGCATTATTTATAATACTTATTCAATAATTAGCTTCTTCATGAGTAGAGAGGTTGATTTCATTATATAGTATACAGTTATCATCTGCAAGGTTCATGAAGAATCTTATTACAGGTTTGACAGTTCTTGTCATTGATGTAAATATTGAATATGTTATTTTTACCTGTACACAGGTCTTGTAAACAGCAAAGCCCTGTCACTCTTAATTCTCATTCTCAGTCATAAATCTGCTACTAATTTAGTGATATCTGCAGAATTGAGATAATCAAGCTTTTGATGTTATTATAACATTGTATGTTCAATAATCTTAATATTCTTATTAAACAATACTAGCAGAGAATCTTTTTTCTCTGCAGACTGTAGAATTTTCACAGATTTAAATTCATTATTTAATATTATGAATTGAATCAAGTCTCTAGTCATTGATTGTTTTTCCAGAATGTAGATATTCTTATTACTTAATTTAGCAGTAAAACTCAATATCTTGTTAGAAGAGATTAGCAAGATTAAATAAGTGTTTCTGTAGATCAGTTACTTATATATATAACTCTGACATACAAGCTTCTCAAAACTCATAAGATTAATCTTTAGCTTGAGAATGTAGCAGACATTCTGCAGTAGCAGATTTACTTCTTTAACTGATATATTCACCTTCTCTATAGCTGTTGCAGAAGCTGTCAATCTGTCAGTCATCTTTAATATAATATTAACCTTCTGTAGCACTATTGATATGAGATTCTTACAAGGTGTAGCATGAGCACTGAATTCAGAGTTCAGAACTCAGATATCTTTGCCAGTTTGATCAGTAGAATAGACTGTTTCTGTTGTATAAAACACTTACTCAATGATATTATGAACTAGCGCTGAGCCTGTTTCATTCTTATCCTTATTCTTATCACAGCTAGTAGAGTGTTTTTCAGGAAATTTCAATCAGTAATCTGTTTGAATGTGGCCAATCTTCTGACAGTAATAACATGTTTTAGTAGCATTATTATTCTTTCTATCTGACTTGATGAAATCTTTGTTCTTGTTCTCAGAGATCTTCTTCTTCTTCTTCTTCTTTTTATTCTTTCTATTGAAATCTTGAGTATTATTTGCAGAGATCTTTTCATCAGAGATAAGAGATTCATCAGTAGCTGACAATTGTAGAAGAATATCTTGACACAATTTCATGAAATCATCTTCAAGTGTTCTAGCATTCTCATTCTTCTCTATTACATTCAATCAATTTTTTATAAAAGATGATCAATCTTTACTAACCTCTGTAGAAAGTCTGTTGAAAAACATGAAATTTTTGATATTATATCTCAATCAGATATAATCAGTTCTGATTGTGATTAAACATTCAATAAATTCATGATCAGAACTCTTTGATTTTGATATCATCTCAATTAATTCTTGAAACAGATAAGTTCTGTAAATAGCAGGCCTCTCAGTAAAATTATTCTCTATGACAGATCATAGAGAATAAGCAGATAGTTGAAACTTCTTAAGTATAATAAAGTGAGATTTAGCCTGTGAGACAATTGCAGATTATATATAGTTATATAGTCAGATATTCTATTCTAATTAAAAATGTTGCATATTCATACTGACATTCTCATCAGAATTAATCTGCTTATTATTAAGAATGTCATCTGTTTCAGATTGTCTCACTGTAAGCAGAATCTCTTCTTTTCATATAGAGTAATTTACAGAGTCAGTGAGTACAACAGGCTTCTTTATAGATCTTACTTAATCTCTGAATTTATTAAGAATCTTCATCAATGCAGATGTTCTACTCTTCTGTTAAAGATAGTTCATTAAATCTGTGTTAAGCTCTTCATTTTCATCTCTGTCTGTCTTCATTTGCTTAACTTTATGCTGAAGTCTTGTAATTTCTAGTCTTATGTAAGTCTTCTTACTTATAGAGCTATTATTGTTTCAGTCACTTAAACTCTCTACATTGTCTGACATCTCACTGATGCCTTCAACCAGGTCTTTGTATTCATTGTTGAACTTGTCAAACTGTTCATTTATAATCATATCATTGATCTCAAACATCTCAGAAGCTGTCTTTTAATTCATTATTACTATTAAGAGTGATCTGTGATCTTGTGTTTACTGCTCTGATGTTTTCTCATTTCTCTATCTTGAAGACATATATTCTTTTGTTAAGTCAGGCATCTCTCTGAATCTTAGATTAATTATGAGTTTAATCACTCAAGAAATCATCTAGGCACGCTTGTAATGACATGTGAAGATGTCAATTTACACATTATTACAGTTATTTATTACTTATGAAGAGCTTTATAACCTCTTGAAGAATAACATTGTTATGTTGTATAATCTATCTACGCGAGTTACACTAAATAGGTTGAAGTGACACGTGACTAGAGTAGGTGTAGTAATTATCAATAAATAGAAGCTTACTTATCAGTCATTCAGACTCTGTAACAAGATCTTATAAAAAGAATAAAATCTTACAAAGAGAATAAGATCTTATAAGAGAGAATATCAGTGAAAGACTTGAGAGTTCTAATATCTTAGATATATAAGATATTTATACAATTACACTTCTTCTGACTTTATAGATATTATTATTATTATTATTATTCTTTCATTATACTTATATACAAGCGAAGCTTATAATGAGTTCTTACATAATGTTAAATACAGGTTAAGTGTTGATTATACAGGAGAAAATACAGATATTGAGATCACATCAAGATAATAAGAATATAGAAAATATAAAGAAGTGATAATTAAATACATGTAATAATAACTTCTTATCTCAGAAACATAGAGTAATTTATTGAATTGATTTATACATCTCTGTATTTATTAGAAATCTGAGATGCTTAAGTTCCAGATTTAATGTATTCTCTGCGGGTTTTAAACTCATATGCCTTGATTTCCCATGTCAAGATGCTATCAGATAACCGCATTAATCATTCAGTCACCGGAGCACTTTATAGATATTATACATTCAACAAACAATATATCAACTGATAATATGAGAAAACTCTCAAATGTGAATGTAGACACAGTACTATAATAACTCTGAGTAATGTTGAAATTACAATAAAAACAGATAGCTGATATGCATGCAAGTTAATAATATTAATACAAAGAAATTTAACAATTGTTTTAATAAGAAATCTCAACACTGACAGAATTGAATATAAACATAATATAAGCACTGAAGAAATACTTAGATACTCTTATATATTTTAATACTTCTAATCTCACTCTCTACTCATCATGAAGATTGAAAATGCTTGTAAAACTAAGTGTAAATAAAGATGTCATCAGTTTATTAACTAATTAAGATTGATATATCAATGATTGATTGAAGAATTATATAGAATAGAAGTTTCATTCATGAATAAAAATATATGAATCAGTATTATATATATCTGACAATATTATCAGATATCTTAATATTCTGTCCAGAGATACTACTATGCAGTAGAAAGTATTAGATTGATTACAGAGTACTTGATAGAGAAATATTGAATGCTTGAAACAGAAGCTTGATATTCTCTAACAATGATAGAATTTATAAAGATGATATTTACAAGACTATGAATCTGACACAGATCTCTGTCAACACTTATAAAATGCTCTGAAAGAACTCTCAATGAAGTCACTGACAGAGTCAGTAGTAAGATTATATGATAATCTACTCTGTCAGTCTGATCAATATTAAAAAAGCTCTAGAAAAGTTATTCTGTGTTATAATAATAGATTCTTATACAAAACTCTCTTAATAATATCATTAATATCTAGATATCTTTTAATAAGATAATATTACAAACCTACTCTCTTTACGAGACTCAGAAGTGAATCACAATATTAAATTAAAAAAGAAGAATCATAAGAACTCTGAATCACTATCAGACCTTCTTTATAATATGATTCAAGATGAACTTCTTCTTCTTCAGAAGACATTCAATAATCTGTTAAATAAAGAATTTATATATATTAGTAACTCTTCTGTCACAGCCTCTAATCTCTGTGCAAAGAAATCAGGTGAAGAACTTCAATTCTGTGTGAACTATTGAGAATTGAACAGATTAATCAAGAAGAACTGCTATTCTTTATCTCTTATCAATGAAACTCTAGCTCATATTAGATAAGCTCAATAGTTTACAAAGTGAGATGTCATTATTATATTTTATAAGATTCATATCACTGAAGAAAATGAATAACTTACAGTATTCTGAATATATTATAATCTCTTTGAATGAGTAGTCACACTCTTTAAACTAGCTAATACTCTTAATACATTTCAGAAGTATATCAAATGAGCACTTCAAGATTTTCTTAATGAATTTGTATCTGTGTATCTTGATAACATTCTCATCTTCACTGATGAATTCAGAAAAGAATATCAAGAATATGTATAAAGAGTATTACAATGATTATAAGAAGCAGAACTATTAATAGATATTAACAAATATAATTTCAAAGTCAAGAGTATAAAATATCTAGGTTTTATCATAGAAGTTAATAGGAGAATTTGAATGAATTCTGAGAAGGTCTCTGTCATTTTTGAATGAAAAGATTTATATACTGTGAAAGATATATGAAGCTTTATCAGATTTACTAACTTCTATCAGTGTGACGGGCTGCGCCTCATCAATTATATAGACTATTTCATTACACTTCACAGATTCCGCTGAAAGCTCTAATTCTCAGTTATTAATTCTCAGCTGAAAAACTCATGAAATTTCGATTCTTTCACTCTGAAGCTTTATTATGTACACAGAGCCTCTATTCTTTTACTCTGAAGCTTCACTGTGTATATATATAAATATTCACTCTAATCACTGATTTGTGCACTTTCTCTTTCTTTTCTTCTCCAACATTTTTCATTTTTATATTATAAGATCTATATATTATACTGATTTATTCAGTGTAGATCTTTTACACTTGAAAAATATTCATCATCTTCTTATTAGAAACAATTACTTATTGAGAAGATATCTGAATGTGTAACAATGTGTAAGAAATAGAGAAATGATTAAACAGTTAAGCAGACACTGAGTTTCAATCAGTTAAGTAAACACTGAGTCTCTAAATAGAAGCTTATTTATCAGTCACTCTGACTCTGCAATAAGATTTTATAAAAGAATATCAGTAAAAGATCTGAGAGTTCTGATACAGATGTATGAGATATTTATATAATTACACTTCTTTTAATTATACATCTGATGAATGATATAATTATGTCTAATGATAATATAAGAGAATCTGTGAATATAAGCATAGACACAGTGTCACAGTGACTCTGAGCAATGTTGAAATTACAACAACAATAAATAGCTAATATGCATGCAACTCAATAACATTAATATGAAGAGATTCAATGATTTTCTTAACAAGAAACTCCTGCACTGACAATTTTAATACTGACAGAATTAAATATAAATACAATGTAAACACTGAAGAAATACCTAGATGCTCTTATATATTTCAATGCTTGTGATCTCACTCTCTATTCATTATAAAGATTGAAAATGCTTACAAAACTAAGTGTAGATAGAGATGTTATCATGTAAGAAATCTCACTTCTCACGAATTCTTTACCTCTATTTCTATCTCTTGCGTAATCAATAGAGTTAGCAGCTCTTGTCTACATACAACTATATAGACTGAAGTTCATGACTACTATTTACAACTCAGCTTAAATGCTATATTATATTTAATCTCTACATTTTATCTTTCTATCATGAATACTTCTAGTATTTAATAGTATATATCATGTCAAGCTGTAAATATCTGAATAATCACCTGTGAGTACTTATTCTTATATTTCAAGCTCTGTCAGTCAGCAACTGTCTGTTATAACTGAAAGAACTAGAAACTTGTATACTTCAATCTCTGTAAACTCTGCTACAGATACTCAAAAGCAGCTATCTGAATCATGAATAATCTCTGTAAAAGAAGTCTCAGAGAACTTATTAATTACTTACAGAACATTATTCTCTGTATCTGTGACAGAGAAACTCTCTAAATTTATAAATGAATCAATCTCAGTGAAGAACATTTTTGAGTATCTTTTACAGAATTAAGCTATTTTTCTACAAGAAATGCTTACTGTCTGTAAACACTCTCAAACTAAGTCTTTAGACATAATCTTCAGAGACATCTATGAACTGAAAAGAAACTTTCTTAAGCTGTGACTACTTAAGATTATCTATTAAATCATAATCTATAAAAGCTTTTATAAGTTTATATTTGAAATTGACTTACAAGTCTGACTAAGTAATATAAAAGATGAAGAAGCTATTATTTATATAATAACAGATCTTTACTACACTGAAGTTAAGAACTGACTAAATTATTTAGAGAATAATTATAAGAGATCTCACTGATCTGTTCTTAAGATTTATCTAGAGAATAAGTTAAGAGACTCTATAAACTGAACAGAGAATATCTGAACTGTGATTATTAATATTAGAAAAAGAGATAAGAAATCTGATGAAGACTACTCACAGTACTTTATAAAATTATAATATGAACTGAGATCTGTGAAAACAGGGCTCTGAAACAAGATCTGAATAATAATATTTATAAAGAAGCTGAATAAAGATATATAGAATAAGCTTATTAAATAAGACTCTAAGTTCTTAACTCTGAAGAAACTGATAACTCTTATTCACTACTTATGAATTACTGTGAGAGTTATAGATCTGTGAAGAGCAGATCACTGATTAACTCTTTGAGAGTCAGAATAACAGAGAACAGATTTATCAGAGAAAGATGATAAGATATAGAGAGATTTATATCTGACTGCTGAGTAGAAAGAGAGAGCTTCACAAGCTTCTGTGAATAGAATGTATAATAGAGAGATTAAGAAAAAGAGTCTCTGCTTTATTTATTCTAAATCAGAACATCTCTATACAAACTGTCTGTATAAATAAAATAGAAATTTGAGAAGTTGCAGACAGAGTTAGTAACAGTCTTCTTAAGAGTGTTAAAGCTAATATCTGAATCTGTTACTCTCTCAATGAATATATATACTTATAGAAAGAGACTATACTGTAGTACTACTGCTCTGTAAGTATGAAAAGTATTAATAAACTCAGAATTTCAGATCACTGTAGTGTTTCTAAAGCTCACAGAGTAAATAAACTGAGTGATGAAAACTGAAAATCTGCTCTTATAATAAGTGAGATACAAGAACTCAGATCTAAGAGCTGAGAAACTTATAAGAGTTATCTTTGAATTGCAAGATCTCTTCAGAACTTGAAGAAGATTTGCAGAAACTGTAATTATTATAGATATCACAGATAACATATACTTAAGACTTGTATAACTTTAAAGATACAATTCATACAAAGCTATCTATAAGTCAGATTTATACTTCTGTTCAGTGTTGACAGACTTACTTATGAAGATAGAATCAGTTAATACTGTAGAGCTAGTTAGAGAAGACACACTCATCTATATAATAACTTTGTAAATACCTGAGAACTTCACAGTTATAAAAACTGAGTTTCAGATATCAGAGAAATACTGAGAGCTTATAGAGATGTTTAGTTCAGCTAAGATAGCTGAACTTATATCTTACTATGAGATGAATCTGATAATAGATTTAATAGAAGAGGAGAAACTCTTCTGAGAATTAATCTATAAGCTCTTTTATCATGAGACAGAGGTCTTACAGACTTATATAAAGAAGAATCTGAAGAATGACTTTTCTGATCTTTGCAGA
>NW_003101677.1:2577798-2634952 GCF_000003855.2 Blastomyces gilchristii SLH14081 | reverse complement strand
AGACCATGAATTTCACATTTGATCTCATTGATCTAGTCTTATACATTTCTTAGCATGAGTCTCACCAGAATCAAGCATCAAAAAAAATCTGAAAATGAATCATTTCTGAGAGAAATGATGTGAAAAATGACCAGATTTAATACAAGAACAGTGAAATGAAAGTAATTTCTCAGAATAGACTGTGAAAGATAATTATTCTTTCAAAATCAAAATAAGACTGAGACTGAAGATCAAATTCAGTCTCATTCAGTTCATTCAGTGATTACTTATATAATCAGAATTTGATAATGATTATTAATAACACTCATGAAACAACTAAATATATTCTTATACAAGTTTATTCTTTACTTTTTTATGAAAACTACACTTCTCTGATATACTGTGATCAGAGGTATTAAACTGTCTGATTAATTTTATGTTTTACAATTATAAGTTTCTTAATTATTTCTTCTTGTAATTATTCTCAGTAATAGTCATAAATATCTCAGCTTGAGTTGAACTTTCACTTCATTTTCATCTCTATCAATGAAATTGTCAGAATATCACATGTCATCAGTGTAATAGTTAAATATATACTTTCAACAATTTTTCATAACTCTAGAATTGATTTGATACATAAATTCATCAGATTATTTTGAAGATAGCAGTCAAATTCAGTTTTACAAGTATGTAGTTTTGCCTGATTTTCAGTTGCAATCAATGTATATAAGTTCTGTTTCAAAGTTAGTATTATAGTTCTATATAATATGAAGTGTTATCAAAGATTATTACTTACTAGAGAATTGTATTTCACTGTCTTTACATCTCTAATATCTGCTTATTCAAATCTCTGATAGTTAGCATTATAGTAGTCTGAGACTAATTTGACATATAAGTCTCATTTCTTCTCTGTTCAATCTTGAGAAGTGAAGATATTAACTTAATAGAAGAAATCTAGTAGAGCTGCTATAGTATAGCACTCTGTAAAAGACTGTTCAGTTTTGCTGTAATAATATACTAGTTTATTCCTTACAGTAATAATAGCCTGTGCTATAGCATTATCTCAGACTGAATTTCTTTTTAATTGATTCAACTGCTTCTCAAGATGAGTAAATAAACTGTTATACACTTATCAGACTGACTGTAGTATTGATGTATAAGTAATTAAAACTGTCTTCATTATCTTATAAAACTGAAACAGTAAATCAATCATATATATCAACTGAGTTCACTTCATATCAGAAAGTTTCAATGTCTGAATCTTTTTCTAATCAGAGTATTGTACTCAATAATTAATCATCTGATATAATTGAAGAGTCTGAACAGTTATTTTATATATTAAACTTCATTATATTCTAACATTCTGTATCATATTCAGTGATGTGACTGATTTGTTTATTTATTGAATATTATAAAATCATTATTATTATTTAGAGAAGATATAAATCACATTAGCAATGTTTCAAATCTATGATATTTAAATTATTAGCTAATCTATTCAAAATTAACAGTAGTATTATCAAAATGTATTATCAGAAAACAATATTACAAAGTGTTATTAAAAAACAATATCTTTTGTAAAATGAATGTAAAAGTTACTTGAGTAATCACTTTCATCTAATCCTCATCTCAAGAATTAGCTATCTCATTATTCATCATCTCAATGTTAAGATTCTTTATCAGTGTTTACATTACAAGTTAAATCACAGAAGTAATACAGAGAATATGACCTTATTTATCATTTCAGAAATGCAAAGTCAATTTTTACTCTACACCCTTCATCATAGTGTAGTTATTCACAGCATTATCAGTTATAATTGTAAGAAGACTGAGACTAATATCTTAATAGTTATTTTTAATCACTATCATTAATATCTCTGTCATATAATTGTCAGTATAACTACTGATCAATGATTCAAATTCAATTAATATCTCTTAATAAGTTCAGTTCTTATCAATGTAATAATATGTAACTCTTATAAATATAAGATTGTTTGTACTAGTTTATACATTCACTGTAAGAGATACTCTTTGATGATGATGCCCCGGTGGCCGAATGGTTAATGCGGCCACTCAGTAGCGCCTTGGCGTGGGAAACCAAGGCGCGTGGGTTCGAAACCCGCAGGGGATACATTAAATCCGGAACTCAAGCACCTCAGGTTTCTAATAAATACAGAGGTGTACAAATCACTTCAATGAATCACTCTATGTTCCTGGGCTGGGAAGTTATTATCGCATGTATCTAATTGTCACTCCTTTGTATTTTCCTATGTTCTTGTTATCTTGACGTAGGTCTCAACACCTGTATTTCCTCCTGTATAACCAACACTTGACCTGTATTTAACATCACGCAAGGACTCATCATAAGCTCCGCTTGCATATGAGTATAATAGAAGAATAATAATATAATAATAATAACTCTTTGATGATTCTTCAACTCTGATTCTAGATATTATATATTAACTTTGAAGTATATCTTGAGATTGAACTGAAGACATGATTGTTGTGAAATATAAAGATTTAAATTAAGTATTTAAAGAAGTGTTCAGAATTCAGAGTTTTTAATTAATTGAAGAGAAAGATTCAGAAATATATATATATAAAGTAATTATTCACAGAAGTTATCAGATGAGAGTTATGAAATCAGAGTACTGATATATAATTATTTTCACATAATTTTCTTCAAATTAGAAAGTTAGTATTATTAAAAATCATTATCTAATAGAGTAACTTATCAGCTCAGTAGTAATTTTCTGATTATTTTTCTTTTGAAATCTATATTCTGATAACTTCATATATCAGAAAATTTCATCAGAGTTATAATCAGTCTATAATGAATGTTTCTGAATAAAGTTGTAGTGATTATAGCAGAGAGATGACTCTTTAGTAATCTGTAATACAATCTGTTGATAATTATTTCATAATTCATCTCAATATTTATATTGAGTTTTTCATAAATTTTATAACCTGAAATCAGATGTGAAGAATGAAGTGATTATCTATTATAATTAAAAGAGAGTATTCTGTATTGAATTAAGAATAACATAGACTTTGTAATTCACAGTGATTTCTTGAAGAGTTTATAAATCTTCAATAGAAGTTAAAGAAGTGAAAGAAGTGAATTCAGAAGATATAATAAAGATTTAAGAAAGATAATAATTTATTTTTAATAAAGATAATAACTGATTACTGATGTGTGTAAGAAGAATTATTATAAAAGAAAATAATCTTCTTTCTTAGCCTAGTTATAATTTTAGTACTAACTCAGATTGAATATCATTAATATATAAAAGTAAATAAACAATCTTGATTAATCTCTGTTATATTTCTTGAAATATATTAATATTATGAAAGAGAGTATTATCAAATTACATTATTAGATGATATTATTAAAAATATATTAATATTATGAATATTAATATTGAAAAAATGTTGATACTTATACATTATAGTGATTTGTGAATCATGATAGTTAAATATATATGTATATATTATTTCTGAAATTGATTACAACTTGTACAATAATTTTTAAAAACTCAAAATCAATTTCAATTATTAATAATTATGAACTTATAACTAACTAATATAAAAAGAAAAAAACTTTTTCTACTCATTATCTTTCTTCTCTTTCTCATTCTTCTTATCATTCTTTATAATTTACTTCTTATTCTTATTCTTCTTCTTCTTCTCATTCAAGATAATAATTATCTTAAAATCTCTCTTCACTATCTTCTCAGAGAAGAGTTCTCACTGCTTCTTCTTAGCTAGATTAATCTGTATCTCAAAATCCTGCAATTCCTGATCTGCTGTCTCAGATTCCATCTCAGTAGTAAGTAGATTAACATACTCAGAGAGCAGAGCTGTCTTCTTAATATTCTGAATTATGAAGTGCATTCAAGATCTGAATAAGGCCTTAATTTTCTTCTCCTCTATCAGCTTCTGCTAATCAATTAGAGAACAGAAATATTATTAAAAATTATTATCTCTCAATAAATAAAAAACTTATCAGTGTTAACTTCTTTATCTCTCATTTTAACACTCTTTTAATCTTCTTTCATCACTGCTTATTTATAGTAATACTCTTCTTCTCTCTCTCTCTCTTTATCTTGATCTCAAATCATTCTCAGAACTTCTTCTGATCTCACTGCTACTATATAAGACTCTTCACTATCTTCTTTTTCAATCTCTCACAGATAGTGTTATTCATATTATTTCTATACTTAGTTCAGTCTAAATCTATCAGAAGTGTTACTTAAAATCATTATTATTCTACTCTTTTATCAAGTCTCTTCAAGATATTATAACATGTATTACAATCTGTCTCTTCTTACTTGAATATCTTCTTCTTCTCTATCTTCAATCTGTGACAGTGCTCACGCGCCTTGATGATTCACAGAATCACAGAATATTTAAAGAGAAATAACATGATTGATTTCAGTGAGTATTGAAGAGAGATAAAGATAGAAGAGACAGTCAGAAATAATATAATAATGATAATAATAATGATGATGATAATAGTGATAATGATGATAATAGTAATAATGATAGTAATAGTAATAATAATAATAATAATAATGATAATAATGATGATAATGATAATAATGATGAAAGAAGAAGTGCATTGAAATATATTACTGACTTATTAAATATAAAGAGACCTAAAGAAAATATTAACAGCTTTCAGAGATGTACAGAAACAGCTAGAGTGTTGTATAGCAATATTATCTTCATTCAACACATACACTGTTAATATTCTTTATATGCAGTTATTATATAATCTATATCAGATATACATGCAGAAAACAGATCTTTATTACTAGAAAGAATAATTGCAGTGATTCTCTGTTTTCATATTATAAAGATAAGTTATTCTCATTTCTTTCTTCTCTCTTTTCTCTTCTTCTTCAACTCATCACTAAGTCCAAGCTAGTATGAAAACTATTAAGACACTCTTAGAAACTCTCAAATTAAAGAGTATAGACTAATCAAATTTTAAATACAGAAGAATCAAATTACATTTAATATTACTAATTATTCATTCTCTCTTAATAAAACAACAGTCATGTCTTTCTCTTCTCTCTCTCAAATGAAACATGGCCTGTGAAAAGTGAGTATCATGTCAGATTATAAGAATTAACACAGTCTCAGCATGCAGAGCTGTATACATACAGTGCATGCTGAACTGAGAGACTGTATGAGTTATAAATTAACAGCAGCATCTCAGAGAGAGCTGTGTAGCATGAAAAAGCTGTAACTCTCAGTCACATGCACAGAGAGTGAATCAATGCAGTAAGTGTATATACATTGTATAGAAGTAACACTTTTTAATAATACTCAGTCTCTGATATTATGAAAATAGAGTCTCTTCATGAGATCTGTTTTTATCAGAAGTTGAGAAATCTTATATTTCTCAAGATCATCTTCACATACCTTGTCTGTGAAATCAATGAGAGAAATTATCAATTTCAGCATTCTGTTCTTAATGTCATTCAAGTGGCAGCGGAGTTCACTCTAGCCACACTTTTTAAGTGTATATTTTCTAAATATTCACATTTATACAGATATATACTGATTATTTATTAAATGATGTTAAGATAATGACTTATCACAGCTGTGTTACTCTCACTATGAGAGATATACAGTTGATAATGAATATTATAAAGACTCTGAGAAGTGAGTATTTTAAAAGCGCTACAGCTCTGCAATCTTGATTTCTTTTATTTTTATTTTTTATTTTTTTATTTTTCTTTTCTTTTTTTTTTCATTGTGATTTTTTCTTGTTTTTTTTTGTTTTTTGTTTTTTATATTTTTTTCATAATTAAAATTATATGAATTATAATCTGTGTTTAGAAAAGTAATAATAATTAATAACACTTTCTGTTGAATTTTCAACAAATGAGCACTATATTATAATATTATGTAAGTGAGAAGTGATTTCATGATCTCATTTAGTATCATTCTCAATAATGAGATCAGAATGAAAATGTGACTAAGAATCTAAAAATATTCTTTATTCAGAACTAGATTTTTATTTGAAAAGTGAATCTAAGATCTTTAATATTTGAAATAACATGATTTGAAATCAATGTAATGAATACAAATCATGATTAGAAGTAATACTTTTAGATAACATGACAACTGTAAAGTTTGATTCTGATCTCAGACACGGTCACATGATCAGTCTACTCACAGAAGCTTTTATATTAATATAACTGAATGTAATTAATATATATATATGACTGTGAATACAGTCTGAGAATGAATGAAAGACTGTCTTTAGAACTATACTGAGATTATTTGAATATCTAGTAATATCTTTTGATTTGACTAATGTCTCTGCAGTATTTCAGTCTTTTATTAATAAAACACTGCATATATATCTGAATATCCTTATAATAATATATCTGAATAATGTGATAATGTACTCTGTAAAGAAGAAAGAATATACTGAGTATATACAAACTATGTTCAAGATCTTAGATGAGACAGAACTGTATATTAAGCTTATAAAGTATAACTTCAGTACTTATTAAATTAATTTCTTAGAAGATATAATTACTGCAGATGATATTCAGATAGACTCTTCACAGATTAAGACTATTCTATTATAATTAAAGTTAACTAGTATTTATAAGATTCAGATCTTTCTGAGCTTTATGAATTTCTATAGACAGTTTATCTTTGTGTTCATGAGAATCTTCTTAACACTTACTAGACTGGCTGTCAGAATCATGAATTTCACGTTTGGTCTCATTTGGTCTAGTCTCATACATTTCTTGGCATGAATCCCGCTGGGACTAGTCATTAAAAAAACATGCAAAGTGACTATATATGAGATCTTAAAATAGAACCATGACTTGAAAAAAATGAGAAAGTGATCTCATTTGATCTCATTTAGTTCCATTCTTAGCATAAAGTTACTATTTTTAGACATTTTAAGGTTTTTTTAGACTATTTTTAATTTTTTAAAAAGTAACGCTTTTTGATAAAACTCAAATAAGATTTAAAGTCATTTAAAGCAATAAAAATAATTTAAATTGAGAAGTGAAAATCATGATCTCATTTAAAAAATGTGATAAGAGTAGACAGTAAGTCTCACTGAGACAGTATGAGACTACTATCTAATGTTAAAACCGTGTAATGAGATCGGTCGAATTGATAATGAGACTATCAAAAAATCTGGTCCTGGTCCCAGACACGGTCACACGGTCAGTCTAACACTTACAGACATGCTCAAAAGTGAAAATAAGAAGAAGTCATTCTATAAATAAAGAATGAAAAGATAGTTAAGAAGGGAGAGCTGTGAGAACTTTTTTATCTCAGAAGCTTGTAAGATCTTTATAAGATTGAAATAGATATTCATAGATACAGTGGTACTGTTTCACTTTAATCTCTTACTCTTAATCAGATTGAACACAGATATCTTCTTCTTTATAATTTCAGAAATAGTCTTGTAACTACAGTTAAATAAGAACTGAGTTTCAGTGATCTTTTTCTTATGAAAGATATAATCTGGAGAGATTAACTATAATATTTATAATTAGACGCTTCTTATAATAGTGAAATTCTTTCATCACTAGTATTACTACTTTGAGAGTCTTGTAACAGTGATTACTGTTAGAACTGATTATAACAGTTTATAATAGTTTACTTCAATTAAGAAACTCTTACAGTGATAGATTTACTGAGCTCAGAGACTGAGTGAGTTCTGATTTAAGATAGAGTATATTAAGAGTGTGTTCAATACCACAGTTAATCTCTGTTAAACCTACTCTTAAAAAGTGAATATTAGCATGCTGCTGATGTTGATTTTTCAAACCTTGATTATCATTCTAATCATATAGTGATTTTGATGTATTTAATTAATTATACACAGTGATGATGCAGATTTCTACTTCTTTCATTTTAATCTCATCTATTTTGTATAGTTCTTCAGTCAATTAACAAGCTTTAAGAAGATGTCAGATTTCATCTGTATTATATTTTTACTCTGAGAAACAGAATGCACAGCAATTTGAGTGACTAATTAATAGTGTTGACATAGCAGTATTTCTCTTAAATTATTCATTCTCATGTTCATCATCAGAGTTCTTCATAGCATCAATTGTCATATTTCTGACAGTTTTCAATAAGAAGATATATATATATATACTCTGTATATGATGATAAGAAGGAATCCGGCCCATCTCACTTATCTGAGATAAAATCAAGTCTGTAAAACACCTGGGTGCTGGCAGGTAGTGACAGCTTTACACAAGCTTACACCACGCTCATCTTGCCTATTTGAGTTACAACTATTCACTATTTGATCTAATTACACTGTTGAACTCTAATCACAGGTAAGTGAAGATTATAATGATGGCAGACAGAACGCAAGGCCTTTTTCAGGTAAATAATTTCAATACCGCGGGTAGAATCTGTTAAGCGGACCTTTTTAACAGAGGTTAACAGAGGTTAACTGTGCAATCAAACACACTCTAGAAGAACTAAGAACTCAGTGAATGAACTCTCTTACAGATCTGTCTATGTTAAGAAGATCAGAATAACAGACACAGAGAGACTAGAGAAGACAGAAAAGCTTTGTAAAATACTCAGACTAAGTATTATAAAGAAATTGACTGAAGAGTCTCTTAATCTCTTATAAGAGAAGAGAAGAGAGAGAGAGAAGAAGTCTGTACAACTACTCTTTATAATACTGAGAGTCAATACTCTGAGAATCTCTGTGAGAATTCTTGAAGAGAATATCTATAATCTAAAGAATTTATAAACTTTGAGAAGTATCACAGAAGATCTGATATAAGAGAAAACAGAGTATAAGTTTTTATAAAATCTTTTATTCAGATTTTCTGAACTGTAACTGAAGAATGAATATACTCAGTATATTTAGAAACTACTCACAGCAGAGATCAACTCTGTAAAAATAAAGAATTAAAGAGACTTAAATAATCTCTTATAAAGAGAGAGCTGAATTTATATATCTATAAATAAGTTTCTATATATAGAACTTATTATCAGATATCATGACTCTTCTCTAATGAGTTATTTTACAGATACTACAACTTATAAGTTACTTATAACAAAATACTTCTGATTCAAGATATAAGAACTTATGAAGAAGATAGTGAATTCTTATACTATTTATCAGAGTTTATAGATAGTGTAATTCAGACTATATAAAGAACTTACTTCTCTACTCATCTTATAGAAACCTTGAAAACAGCTAGAAATAAATACTTCTATAAGTCTCTCTGAAAGTAAGAATATATATAATATCTGCTTTGATAGTGTGCTGATGATAGTAGACTACTTTATCAAGATAATATATTTATACTTACTTATAAGAACTTAAAGTTAAAGAATTTAACTTCTATATTTGTCTGTAATATAATCTGATTGTATAAGTTATCTATGACTATTATATCAGATAGAGAATTAATCTTTATAAGAGAGTTCTAATCTGATTTAATAACTATACTGAAGATCTTGTGAGATCTAAGCATAGCTTTTTATCAATAGACAGATAATTAAATAGAATATCTAATAAGTATATTAAAATAGTATCTGTAGTACTTTATCAATTACAATCAGAATAACTGAATATATTTGTTATTACTTACAGAGATTTTATATAATAACTTAAAGTATATTAGTATAGATAAAACTCTCTTTGAGATAATCACTGAGACTTATTTATAAATGATCTTAATAAATCTGTGAGAGTATATAATAGAGTATAGTGATACTTATAAATAAGCTGAAGAGAATTCAGAATATTCAGAAGAAAGTCTGTAAATTCTTGAAAAAGACTTAAGAGTATTAGAAGAATACTATAACTTTAAGTATATTATAAAGAGTTTCAAGAAAGATGATAGAGTCTGACTAAGTCTGAAAAATATTACTATACAGAGATCTAGTAAGAAGCTGAATCTCTTATAAACAGAGTCTTATAAAATTGTGAAGAAAGTTAGTTTATAATTCTATAGATTGAAACTGTTATCTGAGCTGTAGATATATAATATTTTTCATATCTCTTTACTCTGTGAATATAAGAAATTCTTAGAAGAGAACTCTGTCACTTATTACTCTATGTATAAAATACTAGAGAGTGAAAGAGAATATCAGATCAAAGAAATTATTAACTTAGAGAAGTAAGATTATAAACTCTGATTTAAGATTCAGTGATAAGAATATTCTGATAAGATGAATAAGTTCACTTGAAAATCATTCAGATAGATAAGACATCTGTAAAAGCTAAAATATAACTTTTATATTATAAATTCTGACAAGTTAGAATGATGTAATCTTCACTAAGAATATGATTATAATAAAGATATTAATACTGTTGTTTATAAACTCTAGTCTATAAGATGATAAGTTTCTACTGAGATAAACAGTCTGCAGTGTATACAAAGAGAAGAAGAAATCATATTATTATTAAAGTTAAAAACAGAGAAAAATAAAAACAGAGCTGTAAACATAATTTAGAGATTAATAAAGAAAATAAAGAAAACTTACATTTACATTCTTAATATCTGTAATACTTAATTTCTCTGTGACTATTAATGCTCTTCTTCAAAGAAGCAGAAAGTATCATGCTCACAGTACAGATAATTATTGTATTTAATATGAAAACTGTCAGAAATGCACAGATTTAAGAGAGTCAGATATCAGAGTATATACAGTTGTAGCAGAGTCTTAAAGACTGATTATCTGTGTATATAATCAGATACTTCTTATGAAGCTGTATTCACTTCTTCAGTTATACTGAAGTATTCAGTCTGAAAATAATTAAGATATAAAGAGAGAGCTCATCTATTCAGATCAACTTCTATCATAAATTCATAGTATTTGCATTATCTTGATTATCTGAATTTTACAGGTACTCAGAGACTCATCTCTCATTAGTAATAAGATTGTGAAAATGCACTGCAGTGTGAGAACTGTTGATACAGAATCTAGACATTTATATATATCTGATCAGAGATTATGCAGATAGAAGAGAGATAATCATAGACTTATAAGACTGCACAGAGCACTGACAGTATCAGAAGCTTTACAGAAACTGTCAGCTAGAGTCTGTAAGAAATTACTTACAGAGAGACTTATAGTAAAGAGTAGAACTGCACTACTAAGAGTTAAAAGCTGATCTGAGAAAGACAAAGAGTTAATTACTGATCTGAAGATTAGATATGATGATGAGACTGAGAGAGATAAAGATAGTGTTATAAGTAATAGTATCTCTACTTCATCAGCTGATAAAAAGTGATCAGAGAAGTCACAGAGACATTCATGAAAAGCTCAGTAGTAGTCAGATATTATTTAAAAAGATATTAAAATTGAATTTTTTTTTATTTTTGAGAAGTTTTTAAATCAATATATGAATATTGTTAGAAATACTCTCTCTCTGTTATCTGAGTGAAAACACTTCATGAATGAATGAGAATACTCATAGTTTATAGAAATAAAAGCTGTTATATAAAAAGAAAAAAGAAGATAAGATTCTGTAAACAGATCTGAGATATTTATACTACTCTAAAGAGATTTGTTTACACTATAAGTGATTTCATAAAATAGTTAGATCACTCTAGTAAATAAAGAGTAATTGTGAATCACAGATCTGAATCTTGCTATATAACTATAAAAAGTGATTACAGACTGTGAAAATCTTGATTCTACAATTCTACAGAGTTAATAAAAAAATAAAAAATTGCTTACAACTCTACAGTGTTAAAAATAATAATTTCTGAGAATGAGTAAAAGATTAACTCATGAATACTTCTTTTTAACAGAGATAATCTCACAGAAAGTGATTCATCTGCAGAATAAATCTGTATAATAATTATATAAGAATCTTATAAAAAATGATTGAGAGTCAACTGAAACTCTTCTATATGAAGAATGTGAGATTAATCTGTATAATAGTTATAGAAAGCTCTGCAGATTATAAAGAATCTTGTTAAATAAGAAACTGAGTAACAGACTCTTTTCTCTTTATGATAATAAGAGATTTTTTTTCCTCACTGAGGTTTTTTATAGATGTGAAGAGTTTTTAGTTAGTATCACTGCAGTACTGAGCCTGACGCTATGAAATCACTCAGTGAAAGGCTTTATAAATGAAGTCTTAGAGAGAGAAAAGTATGTAAGAAATCTCACTTCTTACAGATTCTTTACTTCTATTTCTATCTCTTATATAATTAATAGAGTTAGCAGCTCTTGACTATTATTATTATTATTATTATTCTTTGATTATACTCATATACAAGCAGAGCTTATAATGAGTTCTTGCACGATGCTTAAATACAGGTCAAGTGTTAATTATACAGGAGGAAATACAGGTGTTGAGATCATATCAAGATAACAAGAACATAGAAAATACAAAGAAGTGACAATTAAATACATGCAATAATAACTTCTCATCTCAGAAACATAGAGTGATTTATTGAAGCGATTTGTACACCTCTGTATTTATTAGAAACCTGAGGTGCTTAAGGTCTGGATTTAATGTATCCCCTGCAGATATCGAACCCACATGTCTTGATTTTCCATGCCAAGATGCTACCAGGTGGCCGCATTAACCATTCAGCCACCGGGGCTGTAGCCCTTGGCTACACACAACTATATAGACTGAAGTTCATGACTACTATTTACAACTCAGCTTAAATGCTATATTATATTTAATCTCTACATTTTATCTTTCTATTATGAATACTTCTAGTAGTTAACAGTATATATCATGCCAAGCTGCAAACACCTGAATAATCACCTGTGAGCACTTATTCTTACACATCAGTTCATTAATCAATAAAGATTGATATATTCACAGATGATTGAAGAATGAGACAGAAGTCTTATTTATAAATGAAAGTATATGAATCAGTATTGTAAACATCTGATAATATTATTAAATATCTTAATATTCTGTTCTGAGACACTGCTATACAATAGAAAGTATTAAATTAATTACAGAGTGTCTGACAGAGAAATACTTCTCTTACAATATTTATCTGACTTCAACATCAAGATTCTAGAAGCAGATAATCAGTCTTGAGAGAATTAAATGAAGATTAGTATACTTAAGAAGATATTCACTTTCAAACTCTTATTAACTCTTATAGATGTAGATGAAGATCTGACTTATAAAGACTTCTGTATATAACTCTGAACATTGAATGACTGTCTTACTAAGCTCAAGAGTATACAGAATAGTAATAGAAGATATTACATTTCAGTCACTTATACATCTATGTCAAAGAATAATAATAATAATACAGATGTTATAAACTGAGTAGACTTGAATACCTATTTATAAGCAAGAGTCTCTGCTATCTGAACAGACTTCTGAGTTTCTGAGATCACTTCTGAAGAAGTCACTGACTGATGTTAATATAAAGTGTGTATCAACTGTAACAGATTAGAATATATTACTTTCAACTGCTGATCAGTCTATATATCTTCTCAGTTAAAAGAAAGATCAGTGTCTTCTCACTTAAAGAATGAATCAGTGCCTGTTCATACTAATCACATTATATTAGAGAAAGATTCAGAAGATAACTATGAAAATACTCTGATAAAACAGAGAAAAGATTAGCTTCTGTTAAAATTTACAAGCAGAAGCTTGAAGAGATTGAATGATAATAATTTAAAGAGAAAATGATAATAAATACAATTCTTATATCTACTATAATAGATAATATATATAATATGAAAGTCATGATAGACAGTGATCTATATTATTATACAATGATTAAATCTTCAGTTATAAGATGTTATAATCTTCAGTGTATTCTCTTATTAAAACTCTGACTTCTTGCAGAATTTAATGATTCAAAAGACATTCACATCTGTTATATAATGAAACTAAACATAGATGTTAAAGAATATTAATGTACAGATGCTTATATATACAAAGTTAATAATCTTGACTATAATTATATACTAGAACTTGTCTAACTATCTGAACTAGACATCTTGTTAAATGCTTAAAACAGGAGCTTAATATTCTCTAACTATGATAGAATTCATGAAGATGATATTCATAAGACTATGAATGTTACACAGATCTCTCTCAATACTTATAAAATACTCTGAAAAAGAAGTTATTGATAAAACTACTGATAAAGTTACTGACAGTAAAATTATATATTAATCTATTTCATCAGTCTGACTGATATTAAGAAAGCTCTAGAGAAGTTATTTTATACTATAATAACAGATTTATATACAACACTCTGTTAATAATATTATGAATATCTAGATGTCTTCTGATAAAATAACATTATAAATATACTCTCTTTACAAGACTCAGAAGTAAATCACAGTATCAAGTTAGAAAAGAAGAATGATAAAGATCTCAAATTATTATAAGACTCTCTTTATAACATGTTCTGAGATGAACTTCTTCTTCTTCAGAAGACACTCAATGATCTGTTGAATAAAGAATTTATATATATTAACAACTTCTCTGCTGCAGCTACTATTCTCTTTACAAAGAAATCAGGTGAAGAACTCTGATTCTATATGAACTATCAAGATCTGAACAGATTGATAAAGAAAGATTATTATCTCTTATCTCTTATCAATGAAACTCTAGCATGTATCAGATGAGCTCAATGATTTACAAAGCTAGATATTATTATCATGTTTCATAAGATTTGTATTACTGAAGAAGATGAATGATTTACAGCATTCTGAACATATTATGACCTCTTTGAATGAGTAGTCACACTCCTTGAATTAGTTAATGCTCTCAGTACATTTCAGAAGTATATTAACTGAGTACTCTGAGATTTTCTTAATGAGTTTGTATCTGCATATCTAGATGACATTCTCATCTTCACTGATAAATTCAGAAAGAAATATCAAGACCATGTATAAAGAGTATTATAATAATTACAAGAGACAGAACTATCAATAGATATTAACAATTATAATTTCAAAGTCAAGAGTATAAAATATCTAGGTTTTATTATAGAAGCTGATAAGAGAATTTGAATAAATTCTGAGAAGATCTCTGCTATTCTTGAATGAAAAGCTTTATATACTGTGAAAGATGTATAAAGCTTCATCAGATTTGCTAACTTCTATCAGTGATTTATATAAAACTTCTCAGATATCATGAGATCACTTACAGAACTTATCAAGAAGAACTCAGTATTTCAGTCATTAGCAGATATCAAAGCTGCATTCATACAGATAAAAAAGATGTTTATTAATATCTCTCTACTGATAACATTTGATTCTGATTATTATAAGACAGTTATTGAAGTTAATTTCTCTGACTATATCACAGAAGAAGCTATATTGCATTATAATGATAGAGATATTTTATAATTATACATCTTTATATCTAACAAACTGAGTTCTACTGAATACAATTATGAGATCTATAATAAGAAACTTCTTATGATTATACACTGTTTAGAAGAATAAGACTCTGAACTTTAAAGTGTCTTCAAATTTAAGATAATCACAGATTATAAGAATTTTAAGCATTTTACAATTACTTACAAGCTTACTGAACATCAGATGCAATGATCTGAGCTATTCTATTAAGTCATTTTTATTTTATTATACACTATCACTCTAGTAGTCAGAACTCAATCATAGATACTCTCTTATAATGAGAGTAAGATATGTCTTTCAATGTAATAGATATATATTGAATAAACTGAGAACACTGACTCTTAGATCTGAAGATATTAGTTAATCAAGATGAAACAACTTATAGCACTATACACACTTCTCTGATTAGAACACTCTCTCTTCAAACTGTCACTGATACTGATACTGATATCTCAACTTCTTCTATACTGAATGAACTGTGATATATAATAGCCTGAGCTGATGAACTTCTTCAGACTCTCACTGCAGCAGTATAATAAGAAGTGTCTTAATTCTCTTCAGAACTATGTATAAAGATTAACATCTCAGAATATTCAATTGATGATAATAACACTCTGCAATTTCATGAACAATATTAAGTCTCTCAGTTTAAATCTCTACACACTTGAAAAATGTAAGAGATGTATGATTCACATATAATCAGTCATTCAGATCATCAATAACTGTATTGAATACTCTGTTGAGAATTCTACTGATCTGAGATGTTGAACAGTATCAGATACTTTATCTGAAACTGCAATCATTGTTTCTCTGTCACTTTATAAAAGAATTATAGAAAAGACCTGCTAAAATCACTTAATATATCTGATAGAATCTGATGAGATGTGATAATTAAGTTGACTATTAATCTCTCTGAGAGTAAGAGTTGTTAGAAATATTCTGGTCATTATGAATCAATTGAGTAAAGATATAATATTGAAATCTTATATTAAGATAAATACTGAACAAGTCACTGAAGTCTTTCTACAGAGTCTGTTCTATCAGATGAACGAATTACTGAAATCTATAGTATCAGATCAAAGTCATCAAATTATAAGCAATTTCTAAACAAGAATCTGTCAAGTTCTCAAGATTACATACTATTTATCAACTATCTATCACTCTGAGACTGATGATGTATCAGAATAAATAATTCAGACTGTAAAGAATTATCTTTATTAGTTCTGCAATTACTTATAAGATGATTGATATAATGTTCTTCTACATGCAGAGGTTACTATCAATGACTGAGATACTGTCTTAACAGATGTAAGCCTGTTCTTTCCTACACATGATTATCACATAAAAGTGTTGAATCTTCTAGATATTATACAGTTCATATCAAACTCTTACAGTTTAATTCAGATTATTAATAATATAGTAATGAAGCTCTGAAACATGAGTGACTGAGTAGAAGCCTTCATGACAAACACTAAATAAGATTAAGAGAGCTGAATCAATGTTCACTGAGACTCTGCTGAGCAATATAAGATAGAAGATCTGATGTAATTGAATCTTAAGAATATACAGATCACACACTCATGTCATACACTGAATTATTACTATATCAAGTATAAAGTGATAGAAGTTCTAAACAGTTATAACTACTGTCTTAACATATTATCAGAGATCTATGATGTCTTTCATACAAGCTTGTTTCACTGCATAGACTGGCCGCTGAGACTATGAATTTCACATTTAATCTCATTTAATCTGATCTCATACATTTCTTGACGTGAGTCTCATCAGAATCAAGTCTTAAAGAAATCTGAAAATGAATCATTTCTGAGAGAAATGGTGTGAAAAATGACTAGATTTAATTCAAGAACAGTGAAATGAGAGTAATTTCTCAGAATAAACTATGAAAGATGATTATTCTTTCAAAATTAAAATGAAACTGAGACTGAAGATTAAATTCAGTCTCATTCAGTTCATTCAGTGATTGCTTATATAATCAGAATTTGATAATGATTATTGATAATACTCATGAAATAACTAAATATATTCTTGTGTAAGTTTATTCCTCACTTTCTTATGAAAACTACACTTCTCTGATATACTGTGATCAGAGGTATTAAACTGTCTGATAATTTCATATTTTATAATTATAAGTTGCTTGATTGTTTCTTCTTATAATTGTCTCTGATAATAGTGATAAATATCTTAGCTTAAGTTGAACTTTTACTTCATTCTCATCTCTGTGAATGAAATTCTCAGAATATTATATATTATCAGTGTAACAGTTAAATATATACTCTCAACAATTTTTCATAACTCTAGAATTAATTTAATGTGTAAATTCATTGAATTATCTTGAAGATAGTAATTAAATTCAGTTTTACAAGCATGTAATTTTACCTG
Organism: Blastomyces gilchristii SLH14081; assembly: GCF_000003855.2. NCBI lineage: Eukaryota > Fungi > Ascomycota > Eurotiomycetes > Onygenales > Ajellomycetaceae > Blastomyces > Blastomyces gilchristii. The sequence goes on along the minus strand of NW_003101677.1, from coordinate 2,617,231 downwards.
ATTTTCAGTTGTAATCAATGTATATAAGTTCTGTTTCAAAGTTAGTATTATAGTTCTATATAATATGAAGTGTTATCAAAGATTGTTACTTACTAGAGAATTGTATTTCACTGTCATCACATCTCTAATATCTGCTTATTCAAACCTCTGATAGTTGATATTGTAGTAGTCTCAGACTAATTTAACATATGAGTCTCATTTCTTCCCTGTTCAATCTTGAGATGTGTAGATGTTAACTTGATAAGAGAGATTTAGTAGAGCTGCTACAGCATAATACTCTGTAAAAGATTGTTCAGTTTTGCTGTAGTAATATATCAGTTTATTTCTTACAGTAATAATAGCCTGTGCTATAGTATTATCTCAGACTGAATTTCTTTTTAAGTGATTTAACTACTTCTTCAGATAAGTAAATAAACTGTTATACATTTATCAGACTGACTGCAGTATTGATGTACAAGTAATTAAGACTGTCTTCATTATCTTATAAAACTGAAATAGTAAATCAATCATATATTTCAACTAAGTTCACTTTATATCAGAAAGTTTCAATATCTGAATCTTTTTCTAATCAGAGTATTACACTCAATAATTAATTATCTGATGCAATTAAAGACTCTGAATAGTTATCTTATATATTGAACTTCACTATATTCTAACATTCTGTATCATATTCAGTGATGTGACTGATTTGTTTATTTATTAAATATTATGAAATTGTTCTTATTATTTAGAGAAGATATAAATTGTATTAACAATGTTTTGAATCTGTAATATTTAAATTATTAGTCAATCTATTCAAAATTAACAGTAGTGATATTAAAAAGTATTATTAAAAAGTAATATTAAAAAGTGTTATTAAAAAATATTATCTTTTGTAAAGTGAATATAAAAGTTACTAAAGTAATTACTTCTATCTTATTCTTATCTCAAGAACCAGTCATCTCATTATTCTTCATCTCAATATTAAGAGTCTTTATCAGTATTTATATCACAAGTTAAATCATATGAGTAATACAGAGAATATAACCTTGTGTATTACTTCAGAAATGCAAAGTTAATTTTTACTTCAAGCTCTTCATCATAGTGTAGTTATTCACAGTATTATCAGTTATTATTATTATTATTATTATTCTTCAATTATAGATGCATGCAGTCAGAGACTATGATATTTACCTGAGACTCTTTAGATCTTAGAGTTTTTCCTATATTTATAGAGTCAACTATTATATATTTATCAATTTCAAATATACAAAATCAGAAAATTCCAGCACTGAATACAAAAACTGTTTACAAATTACAGTATTTCAACACCTTCTGATACTTTGAAATTATTTAAAAATATCATGACAAAGGAAAAGAGAATATAGTCTTAAAGATAGACATCTGAATAGATAGATAGAAAGACAGAAAGAAACAGTATAGTAAAGAGAGACTATACAAATAAATATAAAGGATAGTATATAGCTGTTTACAGACTATATCTATCATTTCATCTCTTCATATCAGATACTTCTGATCAGTCATTTTCTTATAGCTGCTTGAGTTTCTGATAAGAAAAGTCTATTAAGTATTTAATTCCTGTCTCAGTTGAGAATAAGACTGTATATTCAATTGATTTAAATTATACTTCTTCTTTAATCTGACTCTGAGACTATTGTATAATGCACAATGTATTACAATATACTCAGGATTTTCATTTACATTACAGAATAAGCACTCTATTGAATCAAATCTGTCATCAAATCTTTGTATATAGAATTTGAAATAATCATGTTCTAGTTTCAGCTGAATTATAGAGGAGAATATTTTCTTTTTACATTTAATTGAACAAGATTTTTACTTTGACTTTGTCTCAAATCTTGAATAATGTATACTCTTCTTTTGTTTCTACCAGCTTTCATTTCACTTATTTAAACAAGATTCATTTATCTTTCACTTTACAAAAGATCAGAACACTGTTTTTTAAATATATCTACTTAATTCTGAACTCTTTTATACTGCTGAATCAGCTAATTCATTATTATGAATATTCATATAAGCAGAAACTCAGTGTAGATAAATTTTTAGTTTTAATACTCTTCTCTTTTGAATTTTCATAACAGAATTTTAATCAGTTTAAGATTCATTTGACTATTATAAATCTGACTATTTTTAAGTCTTTTCAAAGCAGCTTGACTATCAGAGAATATTTATACCTCTTTCAAACTATTTTCTCTTTTAAGAGATTTTATTTCAATGAGTTTGAAAGCTTTCACTATTGCAAATAGTTCAGCATCAAAGACTTCAGATTCACAGTCTAAATTCCAGACTACAGATGCTAGTTACCCGCAGAATGCATCTTAAGCTAATTACATTTAACTCTCTATAATTAACTGATCACTGTGTCTGTCCTCTTGAGCCAGTCACTAATTTCCAGAGGTGTTAGTTAGTGACTGTCACTGCTCACTTGATAATATACACACTAAGCTTTCAGTTGCTGATCTCATCTCTGTTAGATGCTTATAGGCCTATCAATCAGCTGTTATTATCTTGCCCCATGTTAGAGACTAATTATAAACTTGATAACTGCAGTTCTGCCTGTCAGTATTAGAGCTTGATAGTGAGCTTGCAGACTCTAGTCTATCAGAGTGCTCTATCTAGAGTATAGATATATGTTTAAATCTGCTAGTCAGATGATTTTCAAAATCATTCTCTGTATTTGAGAGAAAGCTAGACTCTGATGACAGCCCTAGTTAGAGACTTGCTTAAGTAGTGTATAATCACTATATTAGACTTGACTCTATATCATTAGAACCTTGAGAGATGTACAGTAGAATAGTGAGACATTGACATCTTATATCAGCTCTGATAAGTGTTCACAGAATCTCACTTAACTAGTGACTTAACTTACAGTAGAGAGTTCTACTCTGTATCAAGTCTTACTAATTAGACTCAGCCTCTATTACATGAGAGCTTTCATGAGTAAGAAGTGACAGGTGTCAGCAGTGAGATTCAAACCCGCGCATCTCTAATGTGTGCGGCCTTGATTATCAGTCTTATCAACTGAGCCATGCTGGCTATTATCAGTTGTAATTATAAGAAGACTGAGACTAATATCTTAATAGTTATTTTTAATCACAGTTATTAATATCTCTGTCATATAATTCTCAGTATGACTACTGATTAATGATTTAAATTCAATTAATATCTCTTAATAAGTTCAGTTCTTATTAATATAATAACATATAACTTCTATAAATGCAAGATTGTTTGTACTAGTTTATGTATTCACTGTAAGAGACACTCTTCAATGATTCTTCAATTCTGATTCTAGATGTTATATATTAACTTTGTAATATATCTCAAGATTGAACTGAAGACAGAATTGATATAAAATATAAAGATTTGAATTAAGCATTTGAAGAAGTGTTCAGAATTCAGAGTTTTCAATTAATTGAAGAGAAAGATTCAGAGATACATATATATAAAGTAATTATTCACAGAAGATATCAGATGAGAGTTATAAAATCAGAGTACTAATATATGATTATTTTCACATAATTTTCCTCAAATTAGAAAGTTAGTATTATTAAAAATCATTATCTAATAGAGTAACTTATCAGCTCAGTAGTAATTTTCTGATTATTTTTCTTTTGTTATCTATATTCTGATAACTTCAGATATCAGAAAATTTCATCTGAGTTAAAATCAGTCTATGATGAATGTTTCTGAATAAAGTTGTAGTGATTATAGCAGAGAGATGACTCTTTAGTAATCTGTAATACAATCTGTTGATAATTATTTCATAATTTATTTCAATATTTATATTGAGTTTTTCATAAATTTTATGACCTGAAATCAGATGTGAAGAATGAAGTGATTATCTATTATAATTAAAAGAGAGTATTCTATGTTAAATTGTAAATAACATAGACTTTGTGATTCACAGTAATTTCTTGAAGAGTTTGTGAATCTTCAATAGAAGTAAAATAAGTGAAAGAAGTGAATTCAGAAGACATGATAATAATTTGAAAAAGATAATAATTTATTTTCAATAACTGATCACTGATGTGTGTAAGAAGAATTAATATAAGAGAAAATAATCTTGTTTCTTAGCTTAGTTATAATTTTAGTACTAACTCAGATTGAATATCATTAATGTATAAAAGTAAATAAACAATCTTGATTAATCTCTGTTATATTTCTTGAAATATATTAATATTGTGAAAGAGAGTATTATCAAATTGCATTATCAGATGATATCATTAAAAATATATTAATACTGTGAATATCAATGTTGAAAAAATGTTGATACTTAGACATTATAGTGATTTGTGAATCATGATACTTAAATATATATATATATATATATTATTTCTGACTTGATTACAACTTGTACAATAATTTTTAAAAACTCAAAATTAATTTTAATTATTAATAATTATGAACTTATAACTAACTAATATAAAAAGAAAAAAACTTTTTCTACTTATCATCTTTCTGCTCTTTCTTATTCTTCTTATCATTCTTCATAATTCATTTCTCATTCTTCTTCTTCTTCTTCTCCTTCTCATCTGAAGTGATAATCATCTCAAAATCTCTCTTCACTCTCTTCTCAGAGAAGAGTTTCTGCTGCTTTCTCTCAGTCATATTAATCTGTATCTTAAAATTCTGCATTTTCTGATCTACTGTCTCAGATTTTATCTCAGCAGTAAGCAGATTGACATGCTCAAAGAGCAGAGCTGTCTTCTTAATGTTCTGAATCATGAAGTGCATTCAAGATCTGAACAAGATCTCAATTCCCTCCTTCTCTATCAGCTTCTGCTAATCAATTAGAGAACAGAAGTGTTATTAAAAATCATTATCTTTTAATAAAAAACTTATCAGTTTTAACTTCTTTATCTTCTACTTTAACACTCTCTCAATCTTCTTCTGCTGCTGCTTATTTATAGTAACACTCTTCTTCTCTCTCTCTCTCTTTATCTTAGTCTTAAATCATTCTCAGAACTTCTTCTGATCTTACTACTACTATATGAGACTCTTCACTATCTTCTTTTTCAATCTCTTACAGACAGCATTATCTGCATTATTTCTATACTTAGTTCAGTCTAAATCTATCAGAAGTATTACTTAAAATTGTTATTATTCTGCTCTCTTACAGAGTCTCTTCAAGACATTATAACATGTCTTGTAATCTGTCTTCTTTTACTTGAACATCTTCTTCTTCTCTTTCTTCAATCTGTGACAGCACTCACGCGCCTTGATAGTCTGCAGGACCGCAGAATATTTGAAGAGAAATGATATGATTAATTTCAGTGAGTGTTAAAGAGAGATAAAGGCAGAAGAGACAGTCAGAAATGATATAATAATAATGATGATAATGATGATGATAATGATAATAATAATGATGATAGTGATGATGATGATGATGATGATGATAATAATGATAATAATAAAAGAGAAAGTGCATTGAAATATATTACTGACTTATCAAATATAAAGAGACTCAAAGAAAATATTAACATCTTTCAGTGATATACAGAAACAGCTACAGTGTTGCATAGCAACATCATCTTCATTCAATATATGCACTGTTGATATTCTTTGTATACAGTTATCATATAATCTGTATCAGAGATACATGCAGAAAACAGATCTTTATTGCTAGAATAAATAATTATAGCAATTCTCTGTTTTCATATTATAAAGATAAGTTATTCTTATTTCTTTCTTCTCTCTTTTCTCTTCTTCAATCAATCACTAATTCCAAGCTGATATGAAAACTATTAAAACACTCTCACAAATTCTCAAATTAAAGAGTATAGACTAATCAAATTTTAAATACAGAAGAAATTAAATTATCTTCTATAGATTCAATTACTCATTCTCTCTTAAATAAACAGCAGTCGCGTCCTCTCTCTCTCTCAATCAAATGAAACATGGTCTGTGAAAAGTGAGTATCACATCAGACTATAATGATCAACACAGTCTCAGTATGCAGGAATGTATATACACAGCATGTACTGAACTGAGAGACTGCATGAGTTGCAAACTGACAGCTGCATCTCAGAGAGAGCTATGCAGTGTGAGAAAGCTGCAACTCTCAGTCATATACACAGAGAGTGAATTGCTGCAGTAAGTGCATGTGTATTGAAGTAATGCTTTTTGATAATACTCAGTCTCTGATATGATGAAAATAGAGTCTCTCTGTGAGATTCATTTTTACCAGAAGTCAGAGAATCTTATATTTCTCAAGATTATCTTCATATGTCTTATCTGTGAAATTGATGAAGAGAATCATCAATATTCTCTTCATCAATTTCAGCATTCTACTCTTAATGTTATTCAAGTGGCAGCAGAGTTCATCCTGACCACACTTTTTAAGTGTATATTTTCTAATTATTCACATTTATATAGATATATACTGATTATTTGTTAGATGATATTAAGATAATAACTCATTACAGCTGTGTTATTCTCACTGTGAGAGATACACAGTTGATGATAAACATTGCAAAGACTCTGAGAAGTGAGTATTTTGAGAATACTGTGGCTCTGTGATCTTGATTTTTTTTTTATTTTTATTTTTTATTTTTTTCTTTTTCTTTTATTTTTTTTTTTTTCTTTCTCTTTCTTTCTCTTTTTTTTTTTGTTTTTTATTTTTTGTTTTTTTTTGTATTTTATGTTTTTTTCATAATTAAAATTATATAAATTATGATCTGTGTTCAGAAAAGTAATGATATTTGATAATATTCTCTATTGAATTTTCAACAAATAAGCACTATATTATGATATTATATAAGTGAGAAATGATTTCATGATCTCATTTAATACCATTCTCAATAATGAGATCAGAATGAAAATATGACTAAGAATTCAAACATACTCTTTATCTGAGACTAGATTTTTATTTGAAAAGTGAATCTGAGACCTTTAATGTTTAAAATAACATGATTTGAAATCAATGTGATGAATATAAATCATGATCAGAAGTAATGCTTTTAGACAACATAATAACTGTAAAGTTTGATTCTGGTCTCAGACACGGTCACACAGTCAGTCTAGACAAGCTCATCTATATAATAACTTTATAAATATCTGAGAACTTCATGATCATGAAAACTGAGCTTCAGATATCAGAGAAATACTGAGACCTTGCAAAGATATTCAGCTCAGTAAAGACAGCTGAGCTTTCTTCTCATTATGAGAAGAATCTGATAATAGATTTGATAGAAGAGTAGAAACTCTTCTGAGAATCAATCTATAAGCTCTCTCATTATGAAACAGAGATCTTATAAGTCTATATAAAGAAGAATCTGAAGAATGACTTTATTCAATCTTCACAGGCCTCTGTGAAAGCCTCTGTGATATTCATGAAGAAGAAGAATAAAGGTCTCAGATTATATGTAGACTACTGTGCTCTGAACTTCAAGATAATAAAGAGTTACTATTCCCTATGTCTGATTGAGAATGTGATTAATCATCTCACAGAAGCTATCATATTCAAACAACTGAATGTGATCAATATATATACACAGCTGTGAATACAGTCTGAAAATAAATGAAAGACTGTCTTTAGAACTGCACTGAGATTGTTTGAATATCTAGTGATGTCTTTTGATTGGACTAATATTCTCACAGCATTTCAGTCTTTCATTAATAAAACACTTGATGCATATCTGAATGTCTTCATGATAATATAACTGAATAATATGTTGATGTACTCTATGAAGAAGAAAGAACACACTGAGCATGTATAAAGTATATTGAAGATCTTAGATAAGACAGAACTGTATATTAAGCTTGTGAAGTGCAACTTCAGTGCTCATTGAATTAATTTTCTAGAATATGTAATCACTGCAGATGATATTCAGATGAAACCTTTGTAAGTTGAGACTATTCTATCATAATCAGAGCTAACTAGTATTTATGAGATTTAGATCTTTCTGAGCTTTGTGAATTTCTATAGACAGTTTATCTTTGCATTCATAAGAATCTTCTTGACTCTTACAGACATGCTGAAGAGTGAAAACAAGAAGAAGTTATTCTGTGAATAAAGAATGAAAAGATTATTAAGAAGAAAGAGCTGTGAGAACTTTCTTATCTCAGAAGCTCATAAGATCTTTGTAAGATTGAAACAGATATTCATAGATACAGTAATACTGTTTCACTTTGATCTCTTACTCATAATCAGATTGAAGACAGATGTCTTCTTCTTTACAATTTCAGAAATAGTCTTACAACTATAGTCAAATAAGAACTGAGTTTCAGTAATGTTTTTCTCACAGAAGATGCAATCTGTGAAGATCAACTATAACATTCATGATCAGAAGCTTCTCATAATAGTGAAATTCTTTCATTACTGATATCACTACTTTGAGAACCTTGCAACAGTGATTACTGTTAGAACTGATCATAACAGCTTATAACAGCTTACTTCAATTAAGAAACTCTCATAATGACAGATTCACTGAGCTCAGAGACTGAGTGAGTTCTGATTCAAGATAGAATATATCAAAGAAACTAAGAATCTAGCAGACAGACTCTCTCACAGGCCAGACTATATTAAGAAGACCAGAATAACAGACACAGAGAGACTAGAGAAGACAGAAAAGCTTCACAGAATGCTTGAACTGAGTGTTACAAAGAGATTAACTGAAGAGTCTTTCAATCCCTTATAAGAGAAGAGAAAGAAGAGAGAAAAGAAGCCTGTACAACTACTCTTTATAACACTGAGAATCAACACTCTGAGAATCTCTGCAAGAATTCTTGAAGAGAATATCTATAATCTGAAGAATTTACTGGCTTTGAGAAGCATCATGAAAGATCTGATATAAGAAAAAACAGAGTATAAATCTTCATAAGATCTTCTATTTAGATTGTCTGAACTGCAACTGAAGAATGAATATGCTCAGCATATTCAGAAACTACTCACAGCAGAGATCAATTCTGCAGAAATAAAGAATTAAAGAGACTTAAATAATCTCTTATAAAGAGAGGGCTGAATTTATGTATCTATGAATGAGTTTCTATATATAGAACTTATTAAAAGGTATCATGACTCTTCTCTAATAGGTTATTTTACAGATACTAGAACTCATGAGTTATTTATAAGAAAATACTTCTGACTGAAGATGCAAGAACTTGTAAAGAAGATAGTGAATTCTTATACTGTTTATCAGAATTCACAGATAGTATGATTCAGATTATATAAAGAACTTACTTCTCTACTCATTCTGCAGAAAGCTTGAAAACAGCTAGAAATAAACACTCTTATAAGTCTCTCTGAAAGTAAGAATATATATAATGTCTGCTTTGACAGTGTACTGATAATAGTGAATTACTTTATCAAGATAACATACTTTATACTCACTTACAAGAACTTGAAGTTAAAGAATTTAACTCATATCTTTATTTATAATGTGATCTGATTACATGAGTTGTCTGTGAACATTGTCTCAGATAGAGAATCAATCTTCACAGAGAAGTTTTGATCTGATCTGATGACTATACTGAAGATCTTATGAGATCTAAGCACAGCTTTTCATCAACAGACAGATGATCAGACAGAATATCTGATAAGTATATTGAAACAGTATCTGCAGTGCTTTGTTAATTACAATCAGAATAACTGAATATATTAATTATCACTTACAGAGTTTGTATATAACAACTCAAAGCATGTCAGCACAGATAAAACTCTCTTTGAGATGCTCACTGAGACTCATCTGCAGATAATCTTGATGAACTCATGAGAGTATACTATAGAGTGTGATAATGTCTCTGAACCGGCTGAGAGAATTCAGAATATTTAAGAGAAAGTCTGTGAATTCTTGAGAAAGACTTAAGAGTATCAGAAGAGATATTATGACTTCAAGTATATTATAAAGAGTTTTAAGAAAGATGATAGAGTCTGACTAAGTCTAGAAAACATTATCATGTAAAGATCTAGTAAGAAGCTGAGTCTCTTATGAATAGAGTCTTACAAGATTATGAAGAAAGTTAGCTTATAGTTCTATAGATTGAAACTGTTATCTGAGTTACAGATATATAATATTTTTCATATCTCTTTACTTCATGAATATAAGGAATTCTTAGAAGAGAATTCTGTGATTCATCACTCTATTTACAAAGCACTAGAGAGTGAAAGAGAATATCAGATTGAAAAGATTATTAACTCAGAGAAGTGAGATTACAAGCTCTGATTCAAGATTCAGTGATAAGAGTATTCTGACAAGATGAATAAGTTTACTTGAAAATCATCTGAGCAGATAAGATATCTGTGAAAGCTGAGACATGACTTTCATACTATGAATTCTGATAAGTCAGAATGATGTGATCTTTGCTAAGAATCTGATTATAATAAAGATATTAACACTGTCATTTGTAAACTCTAGTCTACAAGATAATGAGTTTCTACTGAGATGAACAGTTTACAGTGTATGTAAAGAAAAGAAGAAATCATGCTCTCATTAAAGCTAAAAAAAAAAAAAAAAAAAAAAAAAAACAAGAAAACAAAACAGGGCTGTGAACACAATTTAGAGATTAATAAAGAAAAAACAAAGAAAACTTACACTTATATTCTTAATACTCCTAACACTCAATTTCTCTGCAACTATTAATTTCTCTCTTTAAAGAAGTAGAGAGCATCATATCTGCAGTACAAACAATTATTATATTTGATATAAAGACTATCAGAAATGAACAGACTTCAGAGAAGCTGAACATCAGAGTGTATACAGTTATAGCAGAGTCTTGAGAACTAACTATCTATATATGTAATCAGATATTTCTTATAAAGCTGTATCTGCTCTCTCAGTTATACTGAAGTATTCACTCTGAAAACAATTGAGATGCAGAGAGAGAGCTCATCTATTCAGATTAACTCTTATTACAAATTCATAGCATTTGCATTGTCTTGATTACCTGGATTTTACAGATACTCAGAGACTCATCTTTCATTGACAATGAGATTGCAGAAATGCACTGCAGTGTGAGAATCATTGATAGAAAACCTAGGCATATTTGCATATGCCTGATCAGAGATTGTGCAGGTAGAGAGAGAATGATCATAGATCTATGAGACTGCAGAAGACACTGACAACACTTAGAGCTTTGCAAGAACTGTTAACTAGAGTCTGTAAGAAATTACTTATGAGAAGACTTACAGCAAAGAGTGAGACTGTGCTGCTTAAAGTCAGAAGCTGATCTGAGAAAGATATGAAGTTAACTGCTGATCTGAAGATTGAGTGCAGTGACAGAGCTGAGAGAGATGAAGATGCTATTATGAGTAATAATATTTCTACTTCATCAGCTGATAAAAAGTGATCAGAGAAGTCACAGAGATGCTCACAAGAAGCTCAGCAGTGATCAGACATTGTTTACAAAGATATTGAAATTGAAAAAATTTTTATTCTTGAGAAGTTCTTGAATCAATATATAAACATTGTCAGAAATACTCTCTCTCTATCATCTGAGTGAAAACACTTCACAGATGAATGAGAATACTCATAGTTTATAAGAATGAGAGCTGTTACAGAAAAAGAGAAAAGAAGATGAGATTTCACAGACAGATCTGAGATATTTATACTACTTTAGAGAGATTTACTTACACTGTGAGTGATTCTGCAGAACAGTCAGATCATTTTAATAAATAAAAAGTTATTATAAATTACAGGTCTGAATCTTTCTATATAACTATAAAGAGTGATTGCAGACTGCAGATATTTTGATTCTACAATTCTACAGAGTTAATAAAAGAATGGAAAATTTCTCACAATTCTACAGTGTCAAAGAACAATGATTTGTAAGAATGAGTGAAAGATTAACTTATAAATACTTCTCTTTAATGAGAGTGATCTCATAGAGAGTAATTCATCTGTGAGATGAATCTGTGTAATGATCACACAAGAATCTTGTGAAAATAATTGAGAGTCAACTGAAATTCTTCTGTATGAAAGATGTGAGATAAATCTATATAATAGTCAGAGAAGAATCTCATAGAATAAGAAACTGAGTAACAGAGTGTTTTCTCTTCATAGTAACAAGGGATTTTTCCTCACTGAGGTTTTTTTATAGATATGAAGAGTTTTTAGTGAGTATTACTGCAGTGCTGAGCTGATTCTACAAAGTCACTCAGTGAAAGGCTTCACAGATGAAGTCTTAGAGAGGAAGAAGTATATAAGAAATCCTGCTTCTTACAGATTCTTTATCCCTATTTTTATCTCTCATATAACTAATAGAGTTAGTGGCTCTTGACTACACACAACTATATAGACTGGAGTTTGTGAATACTATTTATAACTCAGCTTAAATGCTATTATACATTTGATCTCTACATTTATCTTTCTACTGCAAATACTTCTAGTAGTTAACAGTACATATCACGCCACGCTGCAAACACCCGAATAATCGCCTGTGAGCACTTATTCTTACAAAGATACTGCTATATAATAGAAGATATTAGATTGATTACAGAGTGTCTGATAGAGAAATACTTCTCTCACAATATTTATCTCTGATTTCAATATCAAGATTCTAGAAGAAGACGATCAATCTTGAGAGAATAGAATAAAGATTAGCATGCTTAAGAAGACACTCAGTTTCAAACTTTTACAGACTCTTATAAGCATAGATAAAGACCAGACTTATGAAGATTTCTGCATATAACTCTGAACATTGAATAACTGTCTCATCAAGCTTCAGAGTATACAGAATAGTGGCAGAAGACATTACATCTCAGTCACTTATATATCTGTGCTGAAGAATAACAATGCAGATAATATGAATTGAGTGAACTCAAATGTTTTTACATAAACAAGGGTTTCTGCTGTCTGAACAGACTTCTAAGTCTCTGAGATTACTTTCAAAGAAGTTATTAATCAACACTAATAAGAAGTGTGTATTAATTGTAACTGATCAGAACATATCACTTTCAAATACTAATCAGTCTATGTACCTTCTTACTTAAGAGAAAGATTAGTATCTTCTTATTCAAAAAATGAATCAGTGCCTGTTCATATCAATTACATTATATTGAAGAAAGATTCAGAAGACAACTATGAAAATATCTTAATAAAACAGAGAAAAGATTAGCTTCTGTTCAAATTCATAAATACACCCCAGTGGCCGAATGGTTAATGCGGCCACCCGGTAGCGCCTTGGCGTGGGAAATCAAGGCGCGTGGGTTCGAAACCCGCAGGGGATACATTAAATCCGGAACTCAAGCACCTCAGGTTTCTAATAAATACAGAGGTGTACAAATCACTTCAATGAATTGCTCTATGTTCCTGGGCTGAAAAGTTATTATAACATGTATCTAATTGTCACTTCTTTGTATTTTCCTATGTTCTTGTTATCTTGGCGTGGTCTCAACACCTGTATTTCCTCCTGTATAACCAACACTTGACCTGTATTTAACATCACGCAAGGACTCATCATAAGCTCTGCTTGCATATGAGTATAATGAAAGAATAATAATAATAATACTAAATTCATAAATAGAAGCTTGAAGAGGTCAGATGATAATAATTTAAAGAGAAAATAATAATGAATGTAATTCTTATATCTACTATGATCAATAACATGTATAATATGAAAGTCATGATAGACAGCAGTCTATGTTATTATGCAATGATTAAATCTTCAGTTATAAGATATTATACTCTTCAGTGTATTCTTTTATTAAAACTCTGACTTCTTGCAGAATTTAATAACTTAAAAGACATTTGCATCTGTTACATAATGAAGTTAAACATTGATATCAGAGAACATCAATGTGAAGAAGTCTATATATATAAAGTTGATAATCTTGATTATAATCTTATATTAGAACTTGTCTGACTATCTGAATAAGATATTTTATTAAACACTTGATATAGAAGCTTAATATTTTCTAACAATAATAGAATTCATGAAGATAATATTCACAAGACTATAGATCTGACACAGATCTCTGTCAATACTTATAAAATGCTCTGAAAAAGAAGTCACTGACAGAATTGCTGATAAGATCACTAATAGCAGAATTATGTAATAATCTACTCTGTTAGTCTGATTAATATTAAGAAAGCTCTAGAGAAGTTATTTCATGTTATAATAACAGATTCTCATACAAAACTCTTTTAATAATATCATGAATATCTAGATGTCTTCTGATAAGATAATAATGTTACAAATCTACCTCTCTTACAAGGTTCAGAAGTGAATCACAGTATCAAGTTAAAAAAGAAGAATGATAAAGATCTCAAATTATTATAAGACTCTCTTTATAACATGTTCTGAGATGAACTTCTTCTTCTTCAAAAGACACTCAATAATCTGTTGAATAAAGAATTTATATGTATTAACAACTTCTCCGCTGCAGCTACTATTCTCTTTACAAAGAAATCAGGTGAAGAACTCTGCTTCTGTATGAACTATCAAGATCTGAACAGATTGATAAAGAAAGATTATTATCTCTTATCTCTCATCAATGAATCTCTAGTATATATCAGACAAGTGTAATAATTTATAAAGCTAGATGTCATCATTAAGTTTCATAAGATTTATATCACTGAAAAAGATGAATGGCTTACAGCATTCTGAACATATTATGATCTCTTTGAATGAGTAGTCACACTCTTTGAACTGACTAATGCTCTCAGTACATTTCAGAAGTATATCAACTGAGTACTCTGAGATTTTCTTAATAAGTTTGTATCTATATATCTAGATGACATTCTCATCTTTATCAATGAATTTAGAAAGAAATATCAAGAATATGTACAGAGAGTATTATAATAATTACAAGAAGCAGAACTATCAATAGATATTAATAAGTGTGATTTCAAAGTTAAAAGTATAAAATATCTAGATTTTATTATAGAAGCTGATAAGAAAATTCAAATGAATTCTGAGAAGATCTCTGTCATTCTTAAATGAGAAGCTTCATATACTGTGAAAGATGTACAAAGCTTCATCAGATTTGCTAACTTCTATCAGCAATTTATACAAAACTTCTCAGATATTGCAAGATAACTTACAGAACTTATTAAGAAGAACTCAGTATTTCAGTGATTAGCAGATGCTGAAGCTGTATTCATACAGATGAAGAAGATGTTCACTAATACCTCTCTATTGATAAACATTTGATTCTGATTATGAGATAGTTATTGAAGCTGATTTCTCTGACTATATCATAGAAGAAGCTATATTACAATATGATAATAAAGATATCTTACAATCATGTGCTTTCATATCTAAGAAACTGAGTCTCATCAAATGCAATTATGAAATCTATGATAAGAAGCTTCTTGTGATTACACTGTCTAGAAGAATGAGACTCTGAACTTCAAAGTGTTTTCAAATTTGAAATAATCACAGATCATAAGAATCTCAAGCATTTCACAATCACTTATAAGCTTACTGAACATTAGATGTGATGATCTGAACTATTAAGTTGTTTTCATTTCACTATACACTATCACCTCAGCAGTCAGAACTCAATGACAGACACTCTCTCATAATAAGAGCAAGATATATCATTCAATGTAACAGACATGTATTGACTGAACTGAGAACACTAACTCTTGAATCTGAAGATATTAGTTGATTACAATGAAATTACTCATGACACTATACACACTTCACTGATCAGAATATCTTTCAAATCTACACTGAATGAATTATGATGTATAACAGCTCAAACTGATGAACTTCTTCAAGTACTTACTGAAGTAGTATATCAAGAAGGACCTCAATTTTCTCCAGAACTATATATAAGAATCAACATCTTAGAATACTCAATCAATGATAATAACACTGTGTAATTCTATGAATGATGCTGAGTCTCTTACTCTGAACTCTTACACACTCAGATAATACAAGAGATGCATGATTCTTGTATAATTAGCTATTCAGATTATAAATACCTGTATTGAATAATCTCTCAAGAGTTCTACTGATCTGAGATAGCAAACAGTATCAGATATTTTATTCAAAACTGCAACTGTTGTTCTTTCATCATTATATGAAAGAACTGTAGAAAAGATCTACTGAAATCACTCAATGTCTCTGATAGAATCTGATAAGATGTAATAATTAACTTCACTGTTAATCTCTCTGAGAGTAAGAGTTGTAGAAATATTCTAATTATCATGAATCAATTGAGCAAAGATGTAATATTGAAACCTTGTAATAAGATGAATACTGAATAAGTTACTGAAGTCTTTCTACAGAGCTCATTCTATCAGATGTATAAATTGCTGAGATCTATAGTATCAGATCAGAGCTGTGAATTCATAAGCACTCTCTGAATAAGAATCTGTCAAGTTCTCAAGATTATATGTTATTTATCAACTGTCTATCACTCTGAGATTAATGATGCATCAGAACAGATAATTCAGACTGTAAAGAATTATCTTCATAAGTTTTGTAATTACTTATAAGACAATTAATATGATCTTTTTCTACATACAGAGGTTGCTATTAACAGTTAAGATACTGTTTTAACAGGTGTAAGCCTCTTCTTTCTTACATATAATTATCACATGAAAGTGTTAAATCTTCTAGAGATTATATAGTTCACACTGAATCTCTGCAGTTCAATTCAGATCACTGACAATATAGTGATAAAGCTTCAAGACACTTATAACTGAGTAGAAGCCTTCATGACAAGTGCTAAACAAGATTAAGAAGATTAATTAATATTCAGTGAGATTCTACAGAGTAGTATAAGATAGAAGATCCTGTATAATTGAATCTTAGAAATATACAGATCACACACTCATTCTATGCATTGAATTATCATCATATAAAATATACAGTGACAGAAGTTCTAGACAGTTGTAATTATTAACTTGATATATTATCAGAGATTCATGATGTGTTTTATATAAGCTTACTTCACTGCACTATCACTGACTCATTCTCTTCTCAACTGACTTCTGACTGGCAGCCATCAGGAATCATAGAAGAAGATAATGAACTTGAGTGAGAGATTGAGAATGTTCTTGATAAGAGATCTCACAGCTGCAGCTGATAATATCTGATAAAATGAGTTAGCTATAATCATCTGATCTGAACTCTGAGTTCTGCATTATCTGAGACTGCAGCTCTTGACTAATGAGAACTACACATGATCAGAGAAGAGAGAGACTAATATAATAAGCTGTACCTGATCAATCATATGAACTATTCTGTTATACTTCATAAATTTCTGTTGAAAGCTCTGATTCTCAGTCATTAATTCTCAGCTGAAAATCTATAGAATTTCTATTCTTCCACTCTAAAGCTTCGCCGTGTATGTCACTGTGTACACATATAAATATTCACTTCAATCACTGATTTCTGCACTTTCTCTTTCTTTTTCTTTTCTAATATTTTTCACTTTGTTATATAAGATCTATAAATATTATACCGATCTATTCGGCGTACACCTCTTACAGAGAAGTTCAATATTACAATGAACTGACTGTAGCTGAGAAATGTATATTATGTATAACAGTTTCTTCAGTTGATCTCATATTACTGCAGATTTATTAAGAATTTCATATAAATAGCTGTATCACTCTCAGATCTCTTAAGAGAAATAAATACAAATCTGTGAAAGAAGCAGTTTCATTCAATTATCTGAAATGCTATATGTAAAGAGGTCTTTCTCATACTGAGAGAACATGTAAAACATTCTCAGTACTTTATTAAATCAGATTGTAATAACCCTTTCTATTTTAAGATGAATGTATCTGAATAAGCTATTAGAGATGCTCTTCTACAGATGAATAAGAATAGTGAGCTGCATCTGATAATATATGATAATAGAAAACTATCAGACACTGAGCTCAACTACTCAGTATATGAAAAGAAATTGCTAGTAATCAAACATGCACTGACATTGTGAGATAGATATATTGACAACAGATATATAATAATGATGATTATAAATTATAAAAGTCTCATATATCTACAATTCATAATGAAACCTTTTAAATATTTAATATATTAAATCTCAGAGTTTCAAGTGTATAATCTTCATATTAAATACTAAAAGAGATTGAACACTGTGATATCTGATGCAATCAGTCACAGATCTAATTTCATGAGTGAGAGTTCTGTAAATCAGGTATAAGAAAAGTGTGTATTAAATATACTGAGAGAATACAAGGAATCAGAATAAGTGAATGCTATAATCTCTCACTTAAAGAATGACAAGATGTCAGATAACAAGCATCTTACAAAGATAGTAGAAGAGATACTTTTAAACTTCAAGCTAAGAAAATTGAAAAATGATGTTATACTCTACTGTGATCTAGAATACACAGAGACTCTCTATATGAAATATCTGTTTAGACATGACTTAATGACTCATATACATAAGAAATTCAGCTACTTAGAAAGCTCTGAACTCATGAATGTACTTAAATCAAGAGTATACTGACTAAGCATGACTGAGAATATCCAGGTGTATGCTCACAAGTGCCTGAATTACCAGATTGTAAAAGAATCTAAGAAAGGATTAGAATGTGAGAAAGTGCAACATCAGATGAAAAGTATGATACAGCTGTTGAAGTGATGAGAGATGAACATCATAGACATATTACTGTAAATGTCAAATGAAAATTATTGAATAATCACTGCTATTAACTACACTACTGACTGATCAGTCATGAAAGTAGTTTGAGAGATGACTGAGAAGAGAGTAATAAAGTTCTTACATGATGAGATCTATATTAACTATGAAATACTGTGTGAGATTCTAACTAATAATGATGTGAATCTCATAGAAGAAGTAGTAAGGTATTTTATAAGTCAGTTACAGATAAGATATTATAGAACAATGTTATATCATCTGCAGATGAATGAAAAGAAAAAACACTTGAATGAAATTCTGAATAATATACTGATAAAATATCTAGTGAGTATGTCTACAAGATTGTAAGATGAATATCTCAGACAGATACTATTAATCACTTGAATTCAGCAGTATGTAGTCTTCAAGTATTCATCATTTCATCTGTTGTATGAATTGTATCTGTGCATTTCAGAGAATACTTTGAAAAAATTCAGAAAGAAAGTAACAGTTGCAGACACAGCAGTTACAGACACAGAATCAAGATTGAAAGAGATCAGTTATATACATACAAAAGCTAATAAGTTACTTCTGAACTGAGTAATTCAATCAAAAGGAATACAAGACTCACTAGTTAAGAAATCAAGTCTTAAGATAAAATATGAGTTCTCATATTCAATAAGAGTTGTGAGAAGTTTCAATCTAAGTGATTTAAGCTCTATAAAATACTCAAATCACATTCTCTGAGAATATATATATTGAAAGAATCAGAGATAGACTGATCATATGATCATGTCTGAGACCAGGATCTGAATATTTGATAGTCTCATTATCAATTTAACTGATTTCATTACATGGTTTTATGATTAGATAGTAGTCTCATACTGTCTCAGTGAGACTTACTGTCTACTTTTATTACATTTTTCAAATAAGATTATGATTTGCGCTTCTCAATTTAAATTCTTTTTATTGCTTTAAATGACTTTAAATCTCATTTGAGCATTATCAAAAAGTGTTACTTTTTAACAAATTAAAAATAGTCAAAAAAAACCTAAAAATGTCTAAAAATAGTAACTTTATGCTAATAATGAGACTAAATGAGATCAAATGAAATCACTTTCTTATTTTTTTTAAGTCATAGTCTCATTTTAAGATCTGATAAATAGTCACGTTACATGTTTTGTTTTTTTTTTGTTTTTTTAATGTTTAGTCCCAGCGGGATTCACGCTAAGAAATGTATGAGATCAGATCAAATGGAATCAAATATGAAATTCATAATCTCAGCAGTGAGTCTAATCATAAAGATGAGTCTTACACAACTTAATAAATAATTCACATCTTGTAAAGATGAAGATGTAAGACTCAAGTGAATTATAGTCATTCACAGCACTATTGTCAGCATTGAAAAAGAAGAGGCTTATAATTGAAAAGTCTCATGAAGTAAGAGAAAGTATAGATATTTATAAATCAGATAATCTTACTTATTTCAATCTTTTCATGCTTATAACAAAAGAATAAGAAGTAATGAAGAAATCAGATGAATATCACACTTTAATAAGTGATGAGACTGTAGCCAGCTGTATGATATCACATCACAGACAGTAAGTACAATATGATAAAGAGTAATCTCAAAGTAGCAGACTTGTACATGAGTTAGATTGCAGAAGAAAAAGAGATTCAGAGTTAAATTTAACTGTTTACATCAGTTCAATTGTGAAGACAACAGAGAATGAAGCATCTGAAACATTTATAGATCAATGAGATTAAGTCTAATTAAGGTAATTTCACTGAACTCCTTCAAAGTCTATAAAACAGAGCTTTGAGAAGAATTCTGAGAGCATTCAAATCATCTTCTATTAAAGCAGTGGAAATTGAATTGAAGCTTCAATTTCACCTTCTGCTATTCAATTTGAAAAAGCCTGTATAAACTATGCTCTGAGAGTTATGAAGATGAGCTCAAATCATATAATCAGAGAAAGAGTCTCTTCTTCATTTCCACAAGTTAACTCAGAAAATGAACTGGATTGAAATAGATTTCTTGATTGAAATGAGAATAATGCTTTAAAAAAATGCCCTCTCAACTGTATAGACTATGTTCACTTATTAAAAATCAATTTTCTTTATTAAATGTTGAGAAAATTGATCATGAGAAGATATCTCTCTGAAGAGAAAAGCTGAAATCTCTCATAGACTTACAAATAAGTGAACTATCTAAGAAGAGAGAATATGAACAGCATTTGAAGAAGATCTCTACAATCAATATAAAAGACTCTATTCTGGTTTACTCAGATGACTCAAAAAATGAGAATTTGAATAGATTAGGCACAGGCATTACTTATACTGAAGATAATATCAATTTTATCTCAGATTTCTGAAATTTAGACTGTGAATCTGAAGTCTTGGATACTGAACTATTTATAATAGTGAAAGCTTTCAAACTTATTGAAATAAAATCTCATAAAAGAGAAAATAGTTTGAAAGAGATATGAATATTCTCTGATAGTCAAGCTGCTTTAAAAAGACTTAGAAATAGTCAGATTCATAATGATTAAATGAATCTTGAACTGATTTTAAACACTGTTTTGAAAATTCAAAAGAGAAGAATATTAAAACTGATAATTCATCTGCACTGAGTTCCTGCTCATATGAATATTCATGACAATGAATTGGCTGATTCAGCTGCAAAAAAGAGTACAGAATTAAGCAGATCTATTCAAAAAACAGTGTTCTAATCTTTCATAAAGAGAAAGATAAAAGAATCTTGTTTAAATAAGTGAAATAAAAGCTGGCAGAAACAAAAGAAGAGCATACATTATTCAAGATTTGAGATAAAACCAAAGTGGAAATCTTGTTTAATTAAATGTAAAAAGAAAATATTCTCATCTATAATTCAGCTGAAACTAGAACATGGTTATTTCAAATCCTATATACAAAGATTTGATGATAGATTTGATGATAGATTTGATTCAACAGAGTGCTCATTCTGCAATATAAATGAAAATTCTGAGTATATTGTAATGCATTATGCATTATACAATGATCTCAGAGTCCGATTGAAAAAGAAGTATGATTTAAATCAATTAAATATAAGGTTCTTATTCTCAACTGAGACAGAAATTAAATGCTTAATAAACTTTCTATCAGAAACTCAAGCAGGTATAAGAAAATAACTGAATTCAGAGGTAACTGAATATGAAGAGATAGAAATTGATTAGATATAGTCTGTTAAAACAGCTATATACTATCTTTTCATAATTTTATTTTGTTATAGACTCTCTTTACAGTACTTGTTTCTTTCTGTTCTTTTCTATCTATCTATTTAATGTATCTATCTTTAAGACTATGTTCTCTTTTCCTTTGTCATGATATTTTCAAATGATTTCAAAGTATCAGAAGGTGTTGAAATACTGCAATTTGTGAACAGTTTTTATATTCTGAGCTGGAATTTTCTGATTTTGCATATCTGAAATTGGTAAATGTATAATAGTTAACTCTATATATAGGAAAAATCCTGAGAACTAAAGATTCTCAGGTAGATGTCATAGTCTCTGACTACATACATCTATAATTGAAGAATAATAATAATAATAATATGAGATTGATTCATCTCAATTTCTGAGATTGCTCAGAGATTAGATAAGATTAGTTTTAATAAGCTGTTTACTATAGTAATCTGAGTAAGTGAAAAGAGACAGTATAATGCATAAGACAGAGTTATAAGAGTGAAATCTGCTGAACCTAGTCACTGAACACTGTATTATATAGAGATTGTATAAGAGTAGTAACTAGCAGACAAAGAAAAAGTATAAGAAAAGAAAAGAGATAATGAATTGATTATCAACTGTAAGAATCAGCTGCAAAAAGACAAATATTATTATACATATTTTATTCATTTTCATACAACACATATTTAATCTATTTTCAAGATCACATCCTCTGAAAAATATCAAAAACAAAGAAAATTTCAAAACTCAAGATCTGTAAGAGATTTGAGAGCTGTAAGCTACTCTTATAATAATACTGTGTATATCTCTGATTTCTCTACTGCTCTAGGTACAACATTAATATTGTTTATTATAAGATTGACTGAAATATCAATACAGAAATGCATATATGTGTGTGTAGAAAAATTGAAGAAGAGTGTGAAACTTACAGAATCAGAAGTCAGAGCAGAGAAGACAGAGATAAGAGAAGCAGAAGAAGAAGAGAGTACAGATAGACTGAATAAATAACAGCAGAAGTTACTCAGAGCTGAACACTTATAATTTAATATGTATACAATCTTCTCTGCAGAGAAGAAAGAGAAAACAATAAGAGAAGCTTAAGAGTAGAAGAAGATAGTCTCAGCAGTATTATTATCTTTAAAAATTAATATAATCTCTGCTACTGAAGCAACCAAGAATGATTATTAGTATATGAAACTGTAAAATCAGAGATGAGAACAGTTACTGAATAAATATCTGCTAATCTTAGAGTGATACATGTAATTACAACGTGTATAAAGCTTTTTAAAAAGAGAGAGAGAGATATAAGAGAATACAGAAACTAAAATACAGTATATAAACAGCTCATTCTTATAATAATATTTCAGATAAAATATATAAGTCTTATATCTACAGATGTAAAAAAGTATAACATCTGTATTCTCATTTCTGAAAACACAGATATCTTTTATCTGCATTACAAAGTCAGATAACAGATGTCAGATAATAGGCTAATACAGGTCTATTATTTCAAAGAAATTTATCAGAGTGAATATATCTATAATATTAAAATTTACAGCTGTAAAAAGTGTCTTAATATCTGTAGATATCGCAACTTCATGCATAATAAAACTTATAATACTTTTTCCTAGAAAAATTACAATTAGAAGAGAAGATGAAAAAGAAAAGACTTACACTCTTAACACTGTTAAGAAGAGAGGCCCCGGTGGCCGAATGATTAATACGGTCACTCAGTAGCACCTTGGCATGAGAAACCAAGGCGCGTGAGTTCGAAACCCGCAGGAAATACATTAAATCTGGAACTCAAGCATCTCAGGTTTCTAATAAATACAGAGGTGTACAAATCACTTCAATGAATCACTCTATATTTCTGAGCTGAGAAGTTATTATTAGACTGGCCGCTGGGATCATAAATTTCATGTTTGATCTCATTTGATCTGGTCTCATACATTTCTTGGCGTGAAACCCGCTGGGACTAGTCATTAAAAAAACATGCAAAGTGATTATATATAAGATCTTAAAATGAAACCATGACTTGAAAAAAATGAGAAAGTGATCTCATTTGATTTCATTTAGTTTCATTCTTGGCATAAAGTAACTATTTTTAGACATTTTAAGGTTTTTTTTAAACTATTTTTAATTTTTTAAAAAGTAACACTTTTTGATAACACTCAAATGAGATTTAAAGTCATTTAAAGCAATAAAAATAACTTAAATTGAGAAGTGAAAATCATGATCTCATTTAAAAAATGTGATAAGAGTAGACAGTAAGTCTTATTGAGACAGTATGAAACTACTATCTAATGTTAAAACTATGTAATGGGATCGGTTGAATTGATAATGAGACTATTAAAAAATCTGGTTCTGGTCTCAGACACGGTCACACAGTCAGTCTAGTTATTATCACATGTATTTAATTGTCACTTCTTTGTATTTTCCTATGTTCTTGTTATCTTGACATGATCTCAACACCTTTATTTCCCTCTGTATAATCAATACTTAATCTGTATTTAACATCATACAAGGACTCATTATAAGCTCCGCTTGCATATAAGTATAATAAAAGAATAATAATAAATAATAATGTTAAGAAGAGAGATAATTCTCTGATATGAATACATAATTATCTTATTATAAATATTTAAAATAAATGTAATAATTAGTGTCTGTGAGTGAGCTTCTAATAGTTATATTATACACAGTCTTTGTATAATAAATTATTCTAGAGATTGGTAAAAAGAGTAGAAGTATATTATTATTATTATTATTATTCTTTTATTATACTTATATACAATCAGAGCTTATAATGAGTTCTTGTATAATGTTAAATACAGATTAAGTATTAATTATACAGAAGAAAATACAGATGTTAAGACTATATTAAGATAATAAGAATATAGAAAATATAAAGAAGTAATAATTAAATACATATAATAATAACTTCTTTTCTCCGAAATATAAAGTGATTTTATTGAAGTGATTTATACATCTCTGTATTTATTAAAAATCTGAGCCCCGGTGGCCGAATGGTTAATGCGGCCACCCGGTAGCGCCTTGGTGTGGGAAACCAAGGTGTGTGAGTTTGAAACCCGCAGGGGATACATTAAATCCGGAACCCAAGCACCTCAGGTTTCTAATAAATACAGAGGTGTACAAATCGCTTCAATAAATCGCTCTATGTTCCTGGGCTGGAAAGTTATTATCGCATGTATCTAATTGTGACTCCTTTGTATTTCCTATGTTCTTGTTATCTTGGCGTGGTCTCAACACCTGTATTTCCTCCTATATAACCAACACTTGGCCTGTATTTAACATCACACAAGAACTCATCATGATTATTATTATTATTCTTTAATTATAGATGTATGCAGTCAGAGACTATGACATCTACCTGAGAACTTTTAGTTCACAGAGTTTTTCCTATATCTGTAAAGTGAACTATTATACATTTATCAATTTCAGATATGCAAAATCAGAAAATTCCAGCTCAGAATACAAAAACTGTTTACAAATTACAGTGTTTTAACATCTTCTGATACTTTGAAATCGTTTGACAATATCATGACAAAGGAAAAGAGAACACAGTCTTAAAGATAGACATATTAAATAGATAGATAGAAAGGAATTAAAAGGAAAAGATAAAGTAAAGAGAGACTGTAATAAAACAAATTATTAAAAGATAGTATATAGCTGTTTTAACAGACTATATCTGATTGATTTCCTTCTCTTCATAATCAGATATTTCTGAATTTAGCTATTGTCTTATAGCTAGACTGGCCGCCGGGACCATGAATTTCACATTTGGTCCCATTTGGTCTGGTCTCATACATTTCTTGGCGTGAATCCCGCTGGGACTGGCTATTAAAAAAACATGTAAAGTGACTATATATCAGATCTTAAAATGAAACCATGACTTGAAAAAAATAAGAAAGTGATTTCATTTGATTTCATTTAGTCTCATTCTTGACATAAAGTTACTATTTTTAGACATTTTAAGGTTTTTTTTAGACTATTTTTAATTTTTTAAAAAGTAATGCTTTTTAGTAACACTCAAATGAGATTGAAAGTCATTTAAGGCAATAAAAATAATTTAAATTGAGAAGTGGAAATCATGATCTCATTTGAAAAATGTGACAAGAGTAGACAGTAAGTCTCACTGAGACAGTATGAGACTACTATCTAATGTTAAAACCGTGTAATGGGATCAGTCGAATTGGTGATGAGACTATCAAAAAATCTGGTCCTGGTCCCAGACACGGTCACACGGTCAGTCTACTTATACCTGCTTGAGTTTCTGATAGAAAGTCTATTAAGTATTTAATTCCTGTCTCAGTTAAGAATAAGATTCTCATATTTAATTAATTTAGATCATACTTCTCTTTTAATCTGGCTCTGAGACTATTGTATAATGCACAGTGTATTACAATATACTCAGAATTCTCATTTGCATTGCAGAATGAGCATTCTATTGAGTTAAATCTATCATCAAATCTTTGTATATAAGATTTGAAATAGCCATGTTCTAGTTTCAGCTGTATTATAGATAAGAAAATTTTCTTTTTACATTTAATTAAACAAGATTTTCACTTGAGTTTTATTTCAAATCTTGAATAATGTATACTCTTCTTTTGTTTCTGTCAGCTTTCATTTCACTTGTCTAAACAAGATTCTTTTATTTTTCTCTTTATAAAAGACTAGAACATAATTTTTTGAATAGATCTGCTTAATTCTGCACTCTTTTTTACAGCTGAATCAGCCAATTCATTGTCATGAATATTCATGTGAGCAGAAACTCAGTGCAGATGAATTATCAGCTTTGATATTCTTCTTCTTTGAATTTTCAAAACAGAGTTTAAGATCAGTTCAAGATTCATTTAATTATTATAAATCTGACTATTTCTAAGTCTTTTTAAAGCAGCTTGACTATCAGAGAATATTCATGTCTCTTTCAAACTATTTCCTCTTTTATGAGATTTTATTTCAATGAGTTTGAAAGCTTTCACTATTGTAAATAGTTCAGTATCAAAGACTTCAGATTCACAGTCTAAATTTCAAAAATCTGAGATAAAATTGATATTATCTTCAGTATAAGCAATGTCTGTGTCTAATCTATTCAAATTCTCATTTTTTGAGCCATCTGAATAAATCAGAATAGAGTCTTTTATATTGATGGTAGAAATTCTCTTCAAATGCTGTTTATATTCTTTCTCTTTAGATAGTTCACTTATTTGCAAGTCTATAAGAGATTCAAGCTTTTCTCTTCAGAGAGATAACTTCTCATGATCAACTTTTTCAATATTTAAAGAAGAAAATTAATTTTTAATCAGAGAGCATAGTCTGTACAGTTGAGAAGGCATTTTCTTTGAAGAATTATTTTCATTTCAATCAAGAAATCTATTCCAATTCAGTTCATTTTCAGAGTTAATTGATGAAAATGAAGAAGAGACTCTTTCTCTGATTATATGATTTGAGCTCATTTTTATAACTCTCAGAGCATAGTTCATACAGGCCTTTTTAAATCTAATAGCAGAAGAAGGAATTGAAGCTTCAATTTTCATTACTTTAATAGAAGATGATTTGAATACTCTCAGAATTCTTCTCAAGACTCTGTTTTACAGACTTTGAAAGAGTTCAGTGAAATTTCCTTGATTATTTCATCAAACTTGAACTTCATAATCAGCTACTGATGTAATACAGGCTATATATAACTGTCTCATACCCTGGAAGAATAGACCTGTCTCTGTATTTAATAGTCTGATTATATTGTTCAATAGTCTTTCTGCCTTGACAGTTCTTTATTGAATGTGATATTTAAAATTCAACTTGAAGTTTAATCATACTTCTAATCATTTGATATTTACACTGAGTTTAATCTCTCTATTTAAAAGAGTTAGAGATAGTTCTTTCTCATTGAATCTAGAAAAGAAATGAATTAACTCAGTTTTATTCATATTAAATTGAATTTGATTGATATCTGCTCTAACAAAGATTTTCTGTACAGCTTCTTCAATCACTTTCAAATTCTCTTTGATAGTTTTTGAGCTGTAGACTAGATCAATATCATTCACATAACTCAGAGATCACACTATTCTCATATTTCTATTTTTGAATAGATATGCAGTGTATATTGCAAATAAAATGAGTGAGATTTAAGATTCTTACAGTACTTCTATTTTTATCTCAGTCTTGTCTTATTTCATTTCATCAAAGAAAAGTTGTATAATTCTTTTAGATATACAACAGTGAACTTATTTTATTAGAGAAAATGACAGTTTTAACATCTTCAAAATCTGAATTAACTTTGACTTTGAAACATGATCAAATGCTTCTTTTATATCAATAAAAACTGCAGTTGAGACCAGATCTTCATGCTTTGCTATTTGAATATCATGAATAACTGAGAGAACAGTGTCAATTGCAGAACACTGTTTTCTATCTTTCATTTGTTCACTGAATAACAGAGAATTACTGATAGAGCTTATAAAAGATAGTTAAGTAGCTATTATCTTTTCTAAAACCGTTTCTAGACAGTTCAATAGAGATATTACTCTATATGACTTGAGAATTGAAGTTTTTCTATTAGATTTTATAATAATCACTTCAGTGGCTTCTCTCCAGCATTCAGAATGATATTCATTTTTCAAGAGATTGAAAAGAGCTCAAAATATTCATTCTTTAAGTAGGAGTATATATTTTGAATAATCAAGTGATTAATTGAATCAGGCCCTGCAGCAGTTTTAACTGAACTTGAGAAGATAGCTGACTCTAATTCATCTTGAGTAAGATCAGGTCATTCCCAGTCATTTTCATCAATATAGTTGAGAAGTGACATATTCTCTTCCTCTGAATCTGAATCTGATGAGTTTTGAAAGAGAGTTCTTATAAAAGCTTGACATTTTTTCTCAAAAGAGTTTGCTGTATATGATTCATTCTGAAACTCATATTCTAAGGTTGAAAGTTTTGCTACACTTCTTGTTTTAGTATAGTTAAAAGCTTTAAAAACTTCCTTTTCTTATGCTTCTTCAAGAAATTTATTTCAGCAGTCTGTTTTAGCTCTTTTAATATCTGAAAAATATTCATTTCTGACAGCTTTGAACTCTTTATCAGAAATTAAATCATTCTTTCAATCTCTTCTAGCAGTAGCTAATTGTTCCCTTTTAGATGTGATATTCTCATTTCATCAAGGTTTTGAATACTCAGAAGACTTTCTCTTTGAAATATTGTCTTTAACACTTGCTAGAATAATAGATGTAATGAGCTTCACTCTATTCTCAAGCATTTCATTTGAGATATCTTGATCAGGATTTCAATATAGCTCACTCTGTCTTTCAGATTTTAACAGTTTTATGCTTTCTTCAACTGCCTTTCAGTCAGCTTTTTCAAAGTTAAACTGATTAGAGAGAAGAGGGTTTTCACTCATTTGTTCCTCACTCAGTTCAATATCAAATTGAATAATCTCATGACCTGATTCTGATGTCTTATTTGAATTAATAAACAGAACTCATCATAAGCTCCGCTTGCATATAAGTATAATGAAAGAATAATAATAATAATAATAATCATAATAATATTAAAAATCTGAGATACTTGAGTTCTGAACTTAAAGTATCTTCTACGGGTTTTGAACTCATATATCTTGATTTCTCATATCAAGGCACTGTCAGATGACTGTATTGATTATTCAGTCAATGAGATAAAGCAGAAGTGTATATACTGATAAATATAATTTATCAAGTCTATACAATAATTTCTTAAAATGGGAAAAGCTGATAATAACAGCAGAAGTAGCAGAGACAGAGAGAACAGAAGTAGTAGAAGTAAAAGTAGTAAGAGCTGAAGTAGTAAGAGCTGAAGTAGTAAGAGCTGAAGTAGTAAAAGTAAGAGAATCAGATACAGAGATAAGTATACAAGATTGAGAGAAAGTAACAGAGAAAGAAATAGAAGAGATATAAAGAAATATAAGAGACTTAGTTATATATAATACAGATAATTTCTTTATTATCATGTTCTTTAAGTTCTTAATTAACAATTTAATATTGAGTTTATTATTATCAGTGAATGTAGATCTGTCAATACATAAAGATTCTATATAAATAAAAATAAACATATTAGTATCTATATCTATATAAAATTATATTAGAAAATACAATTAGATACTCATTAAAAAGAAACAGATTAAGAGTGTATAAGAAAATAAAGAAGATGTGTTATTTATAATAATATATTTTAATAATTATTAGAAGAAAAACAAGTTCTAATTATATTTTATAACATATTATACTTACTACTCATAAACTGTCTGATATAAGTACTATAATAATACTTATTATGAAAATAAGAGATCATTGCCAGAAATATATACAATATAATAGATAATTAGATAGAAGATGTTAAATAGAAGAGATAATAGAAATCTTGTATCAGATAATAATATTTAATAATAATAATAATGAAGAATATAATTAGAGAATGAAAAAAGTTAGTAAATAAATAATATCATATAGTGAAAGCTTCTTTATAAGAGTATAAGCAGAATACTAGCTAAATCAGAGATAGACTGTATAATCACAAACACTAGCAGTATGCTAATCCGCATGAAGCTAGAACTTATGTTATAATCACATAAATATAACTGAATCTGATAAGAATGAATATTATTCAGAAGAATATATAACTGCTGAATAATAATACAGCTACTTCTGAACATGCTTACGAATATAAAGAGCTCTAGCAGCCACTAATTAATTAGTATAACGTATATAAGAAGCCGGAGTACGCCTGTAATTATACACTGACTTAAGCAATCTTTGAATTATATTATCTCAGCGGGCTCAGACTCTCTGACTCAGTTTGAGCAGATTGCAGCATTATTAACTAATTCAGCATGACACTAACTTACTTTTGATATAAGTCATGTACTCAGAGCAATTCTTATCAGAGAGTCTGAGAAGAAACAGTTTCATCTTCAATGAAAATTTCTGAGATTTACAAGAATTTTTCAGATTCTTCAACTTTGACTTTCTATTACTATATATTTATATATCTTTGAGCTTTGAAAATCATCTTAGCTTATATTTAAAGAGAAGAAGAATAGAAATATTTCTTTAATATTTTAAAAAAATCTATATTTAAGAAAAATATATACTCTTGAAAATGATTATATTTTTTAATCTCAGAATTTCTAAGAGCTTTTTTTTATATGAGAAATTGAATTAAAATTTCAGTGTTTAAAAACACACTAGTTAACTTTAAGATAATACTTCTATTCTAAGAACTTGAAATATGAATATAAAAATCAGATACATTATGAGAATATTATTATTCTAAGATTTCAAGATAATACAGAAATAATAAATCTTTAAAGTTGAGTTGAAATTCTCTTTATACTCAGAGTACTGAGTAAATTATTTCTGTATTATTAATAATCAGAAACTGTTTCTTCTTAGATGCTTTATAAGATATCATTACTTATATAATCTGATCTTACTATTTAAGTTAGCTTATTACTTATTTGAGGTTAGCTTATAATATAATTATAATTTAGTGTTAAAACAGTAATAAATATCTGAAGAAGCATTTGAGCTTACTGAGATAAGAATCACAGTTAATATAGTGGTTGGTCACGTGATCTAGAGAGATTGCCACGGTCAATAGCGGCAACAGCTGTAATACTCAACACTAGAAATCTACAGAGTCACAGAGCTTATGTAAGAGAATTGTTGAAGAATAACATTGTTATCTATATATAATCTATCTAAGATGAACCTATATATAAGTTGAGTGGCACGTGATTAGAGTAGATGTAGTAATCATTAACACTCTTTCTTACTATAATATCTCACTAATTATACTATTACTATTTTGCTTATCTCATCTCAATTCTTTCAAAAACATAATAATAATTAATTGTATCAATCAAACTTTGATTTCTCTATTAGAAAAAGTATCTGTACAGTGATAACTGTAAAAATCAACATATACACAAAGTATTTAATAATACAATGTATTATCATTATTCTAGTCTCTCTTGATCTTCTTCAAGCTGATCTTCTCAACAAATTTCTCAAATACTGATCTTGTCAATGACTTAATAAGGTCATCAGCTATATTGACTGTAGAATCAATGTGTTTCATGATGATATATTCTTTTTCAATCAGATCTTGAAGAATATCATATCTTATCTCAATATGACATAATTAATGTATTAGAGATTCTCCTTTTACTACTAGATCAATTACACTCTTATTATTAACTTGTAGTCTTGAACAGATCTTCACTTTTTCATTCACTAATTCAGTATCATATAATATATCACTCAGTCAGATAATCTCACAAGCTGTTTCACTAGCTACAATATATTCAGTCTCTATGATTAATTTGATAATAGATATTTATCTCTATGATTGTCACGATCTTGATGATTTATTTATGAATATGATATAGTCTGTAGTTGATCTGTATTGAGAATTCACCCCTGCTCAATTTGAATTATAATATGTAACAGAACTTAAGTTGTCTCTCTCTTTTCTATATAATATATCATAGTTCTTAGTCTTCTTGACATATTATAGAATATGTTTCAACACTGATCAACATTTCTTATATGACTGTGAGTTGTATCTTGAAAGATAGTTAACTGTGAATGCCAGATCTGATCTGCTGCTTGACACTAGATATTATAAGAATTCTAATCCTTGTTAATATCATATGGCTGTAAAATCATCATCTAGATCACTGCCCTCATCAGATGAGAATTCAATGCATATCTCAGTGATTATTGATATACTAACTGAGTTTATCTTATTTAGTTCAAAATTCTCAAGAATCTTCTCTATGTAGCAGCTCTGTGTTACTGTTATATTCTTATTTTTCAGACAGTTAACTTTCATTTTCAGATATGACTTATTCTTATCAACACTCTTTGTCTCAAATCACTTAGCTATTTCTGTTAATATTCAATTCAGTTACTGCCCTTGAGAGCCTATTACTCAGCAGTCATCAACATATAGTGTTAAATATATCTTTCAAATAGAGTGATATAAGAAGTCATTATCATAGTGTAATATCTTGAATCTTAATGTGATAAGATATTCTATTGTAAGAAAGTATGATACTCTTGTCACTTATTTCATTTCCTATAAGCTCTGTTGAAGTAGTCTTACTAAATTGTCTCTGTCATGTCTCACACCTGTTGACAGTTATATATAGACAATCTCATTTAATAAGAGAGTTTCATTCAAGAATACTGATATGTAATCAATCAATTTAACTTTTCATTTAATGGTCAAATGAATCTTGAACTGATCTTAAACTCTGTTTTGAAAATTCAAAAGAGAAGGACATCAAAGCTGATAATTCATCTGCACTGAGTTCCTGCTCATATGAATATTCATGGCAATGAATTGACTGATTCAGCTGCAAAAAAGAGTTCAGAATTAAGCAGATCTATTCAAAAAATTGTGTCCTGATCTTTTATAAAGAGAAAAATAAAAGAATCTTGTTTAGACAAGTGAAATGAAAGCTGGCAGAAACAAAAGAAGAGTATACATTATTCAAGATTTGAACCAAAACCCAAGTGAAAATCTTGTTCAATTAAATGTAAAAAGAAAATATTGTCATCTATAATACAGCTAAAACTAGAACATGGCTATTTCAAATCTTATATGCAAAGATTTGATGATAGATTTGATTCAATAGAATGCTCATTCTGCAATGCAAATGTGAATTCTGAGTATATTGTAATGCACTGTGTATTATACAATAGTCTCAGTGTCAGATTGAAAGAGAAGTATGATCTAAATCAATTAAATGTAAGATTCTTATTCTCAACTGAGACAGGAATTAAATACTTAATAGACTTTCTATCAGAAACTCAAGCAGCTACAAGAAATTGGCTAAATTCAGAAATATCTGAATATGAAGAGGAGGAAATCAATCAGATATAGTCTGTTAAAACAGCTATATACTATCTTTAATAATTTGTTTTATTACAGTCTCTCTTTACTTTACCTTTTCCTTTCAATTCTTTTCTATCTATCTATTTAATGTGTCTATCTTTAAGACTGTGTTCTCTTTTCTTTTGTCATGATATTGTCAAATGATTTCAAAGTATCAGAAGATGTTAAAATACTGCAATTTGTGATCAGTTTTTGTATTCTAAGCTGGAATTTTCTGATTTTGCATATCTGAAATTGGTGAATGTATAATAGTTAACTTTATAGATATAGGAAAAACCCTGAGAACTTTTAGTTCTCAGGTAGATGTCATAGTCTCTGACTGCATACATCTATAATTGAAGAATAATAATAATAATAATAATAATAATAATAATAATAATTTTTCATTTATTGACAGTTGATATAGTAAATAAGCTATGTAATATGAGTTCTGATATCACTGCAGTATATAATTTTATATAATAAATATCTTACTTCTGTAGAAACTCTCTAATCACTCAACAGACTCAGAATTAAATAATGTGTTCTTTATTATTCAGTTTCTGATCAAACACTCATTTCTCTGATAGAATATTCATATCTAGTGTTTTCTTAATAATAATGTATATCTTTCACTGTTTAAACATCTTGACTTGCTTCTGCATTGTCTTATATTAATAATCTCAGTCTGAGCTTCTTGTGACTTCTACAAGTGTGATTGAGTGATCAGTAAGAATACTAAGAACAGAATCATCTTCATTGATAGAATCTTTCATGTTCTTATTATTGATAAGCTGTGTATTATCATTCAAGTGATAGACTGAATCAGTGACATTTTCCAGGTTCTTATTAATAATCATCTTCAAAATATCTGACTTCTTCTTAGCTAGGTATCTTAATAAGCAGTGTTATCATTCTTTATTAATGTTCAGAATATCAAGTTCTTCTGAAAAGTCAATAGACTCTTTGATTATGTTGACAGATTCAGTTGATTTTATGTTAACATTCTCATTAAAAATGACATCTCATGTGATTTTCAGGCACTGTCTTTCAGAATCTTATAGATGATATTAATGTAGTCTCTGATAACTGACTAATTATTATTCTCCGCTATCTGTTCTATTTCTGAGCTTGCTAGACACTTTTAAATTCTTCTTGTAGACCTTACACTCTCATATATGTATTCAGTGAACCGGGGGTTGTACCTCAGTTCATGTCTTAAAAGGTGTAAGTGAAGACTCATCAGTACATCTGAATATCTTGATTGATATTGAGAATGTATTAATCATTATAATTGCAGCCTGTATTATCTCTTCTCAAAGATCTCTTTTTAAGCTACTATTAAATAGTAGACTTCTTGTCATTTCAGTAATAATATGATTGATGTGTTCCGCAGAATCATTGAATTGTGATGTATTAGAAGTGATTATCTTATATAGAATTTCTTTGATCTGATAATAGATCTTAAGATTCTGACTTATAAATTCTCTTTCTTTATCTCAATAAAGAATCTCAATTCTTCATTGTATAGTTATCTCTATATCTGTTATAAAATTCATCAGCTTTGCTGTTAATTCCTCTTTTAATATCATTAAAATTGTTCATCAGTAGTGTATAGTATTATCAGTAATTCTCAATCAGTAGCTTACACCTCTTCTAGAGAGTATGTCTTTCTCATCAAAGAGTGTTTTTCCTTCTTCTATCAGATCAATGAAGAATCTCATCACTGACTTAATAGCTCTTATCATAGATTGAAAGATTGAACATGTCATCTTGACTTGCAGACAGATCTTGCAAAACAGTAGAGTCTGTTGTTCAAGAATTCTCATTTCTAGATGTAAGTCTGTCATCATTTTGATAATATTAGTCAGATTAAGATGTCCGAGTTTCTGATGTCATTTCATCATTATATATTTCACAATCTTTATATCATTTCTCTCTGATAATGCTAATATTGCATCATTATCTGTTGTTTATATAAAGTTCATAGGTGTCAAACTATTATCAGATGCAGAAAAATGAATCAGATCTCTGTATATGATCAGCTTCTTCAACTCATAGATATCTCTATCATTTAATCTTGTGATGAAAGAGAACATTCTGTCAGAAGATAGAAGCAATATAATGTGATTTTTCTCATATATTAATTGCTTAAAGATGTAGCCTTGTTGTACAAGCTTGTCTAGACTGATAAGATTTACTTTCAAATTCAGAGCATAGCAGATATTATTTAATATCATATTTAATTCTTCAACTGATATACTTGTATCTCTGACTATTATGACAGAGACTTTGATTTTATTCATCATTGCTAATGATAATTTAACATTCTTCTTTTCTCTTATAATAAGATCTCTATAGAATGTGATATAAGCATCTAATTCAGAGTTCAATATTCAAGTATTCTTTATTAAGTTATTACTTGAATAAATCTTATCTCTTAAACAGAATATTTGTTCTGTAACACTGTGAACAGAATCAGTTTCAGCATTAATATCATTCTTATCTCTATGATACTATCTTTTCTGAGAGTATAAGAATTGATAGAATATTTCTCAGAGTATTTCTTTTAACAATTATTCTGAATATAATCAACTCTGTCACAGTGATAGTAGATTTTTATTATACTTTCTCTATATTCTGATTTGAAGTCTGTACTCTTATTATTTTTTCTTTTATTATCTGAGTTTCTCATATTATTAGCTGTATTTATTATTACATTCTGTGAGACTTCTCTCATTGCAGAAAGATGTAGTAAAATATCTTAATAAAGACTTATAAAGTCAGTTTCAAGAGATTGACTATCATTCTTATCAATCTGATTTATTCAGTTTCTAATGAATGATGCTCATATCTCACTTACTTCAGTAAGCAGACAGTTAAAAAACATGTAGTTCTCAGTCTTAAACTTTAGAGATATATATTTAGTCTATATAGTAATTAAATATTTAATAAAGATCTGATCAGAGCTCTTAGTCTTAGCAGACAGAGTTATAATTTTTCTATACAATCTTATTCTTCTAATAACAGGTCTTTCAGTGAAATTCTTCTCTATAATCTTTCATAGAGTGTAGATGAATAGCTTGAATTTCTTTGATACTGTAAAATGAGATTTTACCTGTGAAGCAATCACAGATTATATATGATTATATAGTTGTATATTATGTTCTTTCTAAAATTGTTGTATAGTGTTACTCACATTCTTCATAGAACTAGACTGACTGCTGAGATCATGAATTTCACGTTTGATCTCATTTGATCTGGTCTCATACATTTCTTGATGTGAATCCCGCTGGGACTAGTCATTAAAAAACATGCAAAGTGACTATATATCAGATCTTAAAATGAAACCATAACTTGAAAAAAATGAGAAAGTGATCTCATTTGATCTCATTTAATCTCATTCTTGACATAAAGTTACTATTTTTAGACATTTTAAGGTTTTCTTTAGACTATTTTTAATGTTTTAAAAAGTAACACTTTTTGGTAACACTGAAATGAGATTTAAAGTCATTTAAAGCAATAAAAATAATTTAAATTGAGAAGTGAAAATCATGATCTCATTTGAAGAATGTGATAAGAGTAGACAGTAAGTCTCACTGAGACAGTATAAGATAACTATCTAATGTTAAAACTGTGTAATGAGATCAGTCGCATTAGTAATGAGACTATCAAAAAATCGGATCCTGGTCTCAGACACGGTCACACGGTCAGTCTACATAGAACTGATTTGCTTCTTATTAATAATATTGACTGTGTGAAATTACTTCACAGTCAGTAAGATCTCTTCTTTCACTGTAAGAATAAGTGCTCGCAGGCGATTATTCGGGTGTTTGCAGCTTGATGTGATATGTACTGTTAACTACTAGAAGTATTCACAGTAGAAAGATAAAATGTAGAGATTAAATGTATAATAGCATTCAAGCTAAGTTGTGAATAGTATTCACAAACTTCAGTCTATATAGTTGTATGTAGTCAAGAGTCACTAACTCTATTAATTATATAAGAGATAGAAATAGAGATAAAGAATCTATAAGAAGTGAGATTTCTTACATACTCTTTTCTCTCTAAGGCTTTGTCTGTGAAGTCTTTTACTGAGTGACTTTGTAGAATCAGCTCAGCACTGCAGTGATACTCACTAAAAATTCTTTATATCTATAAAAAAAAATCTTAGTGAGGAAAAATCCCTTGTTACTGTAAAGAGAAAAGAGTCTGTCACTCAGTTTCTTATTTCATAAGATTCTTTATAGTCTGCAGATTCTTCTCTGACTATTATACAGATTTATCTCATATCTTTCATATAGAAGAGTTTCAGTTAACTCTTAATTATTTTCACAAGATTCTTGTGTGATTATTACACAGATTCATCTCACAGATGAATCACTCTCTGTAAGATCACTCTTATCAAAGAGAAGTATTTATAAGTTAATCTTTCACTTATTCTTACAAATTAACATTCTTTAACACTGTAGAATTGTGAGGAATTTTTCATTCTTTTACTAACTCTGTAGAATTATAGAATCAAGATATCTACAGTCTATAATCACTCTTTATAGTTATATAGAAATATTCAGATCTGTAATTTATAATCACTCTTTATTTACTAAAGTAATCTGACTGTTCTGTGAAATCACTCATAGTATAAATAAATCTCTTTTGCCCCGGTGGCCGAATGGTTAATGCGGCCACCTGGTAGCACCTTGGCGTGGGAAACCAAGGCGCGTGGGTTCAAAACCCGCAGGGGATACATTAAATCCGGAACTCAAGCACCTCAGGTTCCTAATAAATACAGAGGTGTACAAATCGCTTCAATGAATTGCTCTATGTTCCTGGGCTGGGAAGTTATTATCGCATGTATCTAATTGTCACTCCTTTGTATTTTCCTATGTTCTTGTTATCTTGGTGTGGTCTCAACACCTGTATTTCCTCCTGTATAATCAACACTTGACCTGTATTTAACATCACGCAAGGACTCATCATAAGCTCCGCTTGCATATGAGTATAATGGAAGAATAATAATAATAATAATAATAATAAATCTCTTTAAAGTAGTATAAATATCTCAGATTCATTTATAAAATCTTATCTTCTTTTTTCTTTTTTTATAACAGCTCTTATTTTTATAAACTGTAAGTATTCTTATTTATCTGTGAAGTGTTTTCACTCAGATAATAGAGAGAGAGTGTTTCTAACAATATCTGTATATTAATTCAAGAACTTCTTAAGAATAAATTTTTTTTTTAATTTTAATATCTTTATAAATAATATCTGATCACTGCTGAGCTTTTTATAAGTGTCTCTATAACTCTTCTAATCACTTTTTACTAACTGATGAAGCAGAGATACTATCACTTATAATAGCATCTTTATCTCTCTTAGTTCTGTTATTATATCTGATCTTCAGATCAGCAGCTAATTCTGTATCTTTCTCAGATTAGTCTCTGACTTTAAGCAGTGTAGTTCTGCTCTTTGCTGTAAGTCTCTCTGTAAGTAATTTCTTACAGACTCTAGCTAACAGTTTATATAAAGCTCTTAGTGTTATCAGTGTCTTCTGCAGCTCTGTGAGTCTATAATTATTCTCTTTTAACTCACATAATCTCTGATCAGATATATATCAATATGTCTAGATTCTCTATTAATAATTCTTATATTACAGTACATTTCTGCAATCTCATTGTCAATGAGAGATAAGTTCTCAGCATACTTATAAAATTCAGATAATTAAGATAATATAAATGTTATAAAT